>NW_026123723.1:0-81084 GCF_025177605.1 Cucumis melo | reverse complement strand
CGTTTTCTTGGGACGAGCACCGGAAGTCCTCGAGCTCAGCCCGTTTCCTTCGCTGCAAGTGCATTTCCAGTGGTTTCTGACACCGGACGAGCGTTCGCCACTCGTTGGAAGCTTCGGCCATCTTTTGGACCGTTTTGGGTCGCACCACAGTTCTCCCTCCAACGAGCTCGCTTCCCGACCTATACCTCCGGAAAAACGTGTCAGGGAGCATGCCAGGAGTGTGGGTTGAAGTCCTCGGAGCACGAGACCCGAAGATCGAAAGACTTATGACCAATACGGAGCAAAGGGAAGAAACCGTCGGGGGACCGCTTTTTACCCCAGGACGAGAAAACTGAGTCCGGGGCATTCCCGCTCGCGTTTTCTTGGGACGAGCACCGGAAGTCCTCGAGCTCAGCCCGTTTCCTTCGCTGCAAGTGCATTTCCAGTGGTTTCTGACACCGGACGAGCGTTCGCCACTCGTTGGAAGCTTCGGCCATCTTTTGGACCGTTTTGGGTCGCACCACAGTTCTCCCTCCAACGAGCTCGCTTCCCGACCTATACCTCCGGAAAACGTGTCAGGGAGCATGCCAGGAGTGTGGGTTGAAGTCCTCGGAGCACGAGACCCGAAGATCGAAAGACTTATGACCAATACGGAGCAAAGGGAAGAAACCGTCGGGGGACCGCTTTTTACCCCAGGACGAGAAAACTGAGTCCGGGGCATTCCCGCTCGCGTTTTCTTGGGACGAGCACCGGAAGTCCTCGAGCTCAGCCCGTTTCCTTCGCTGCAAGTGCATTTCCAGTGGTTTCTGACACCGAACGAGCGTTCGCCACTCGTTGGAAGCTTCGCCATCTTTTGGACCGTTTTGGGTCGCACCACAGTTCTCCCTCCAACGAGCTCGCTTCCCGACCTATACCTCCGGAAAACGTGTCAGGGAGCATGCCAGGAGTGTGGGTTGAAGTCCTCGGAGCACGAGACCCGAAGATCGAAAGACTTATGACCAATACGGAGCAAAGGGAAGAAACCGTCGGGGGACCGCTTTTTACCCCAGGACGAGAAAACTGAGTCCGGGGCATTCCCGCTCGCGTTTTCTTGGGACGAGCACCGGAAGTCCTCGAGCTCAGCCCGTTTCCTTCGCTGCAAGTGCATTTCCAGTGGTTTCTGACACCGGACGAGCGTTCGCCACTCGTTGGAAGCTTCGGCCATCTTTTGGACTGTTTTGGGTCGCACCACAGTTCTCCCTCCAACGAGCTCGCTTCCCGACCTATACCTCCGGAAAAACGTGTCAGGGAGCATGCCAGGAGTGTGGGTTGAAGTCCTCGGAGCACGAGACCCGAAGATCGAAAGACTTATGACCAATACGGAGCAAAGGGAAGAAACCGTCGGGGGACCGCTTTTTACCCCAGGACGAGAAAACTGAGTCCGGGGCATTCCCGCTCGCGTTTTCTTGGGACGAGCACCGGAAGTCCTCGAGCTCAGCCCGTTTCCTTCGCTGCAAGTGCATTTCCAGTGGTTTCTGACACCCGGACGAGCGTTCGCCACTCGTTGGAAGCTTCGGCCATCTTTTGGACCGTTTTGGGTCGCACCACAGTTCTCCCTCCAACGAGCTCGCTTCCCGACCTATACCTCCGGAAAACGTGTCAGGGAGCATGCCAGGAGTGTGGGTTGAAGTCCTCGGAGCACGAGACCCGAAGATCGAAAGACTTATGACCAATACGGAGCAAAGGGAAGAAACCGTCGGGGGACCGCTTTTTACCCCAGGACGAGAAAACTGAGTCCGGGGCATTCCCGCTCGCGTTTTCTTGGGACGAGCACCGGAAGTCCTCGAGCTCAGCCCGTTTCCTTCGCTGCAAGTGCATTTCCAGTGGTTTCTGACACCGGACGAGCGTTCGCCACTCGTTGGAAGCTTCGGCCATCTTTTGGACCGTTTTGGGTCGCACCACAGTTCTCCCTCCAACGAGCTCGCTTCCCGACCTATACCTCCGGAAAACGTGTCAGGGAGCATGCCAGGAGTGTGGGTTGAAGTCCTCGGAGCACGAGACCCGAAGATCGAAAGACTTATGACCAATACGGAGCAAAGGGAAGAAAACCGTCGGGGGACCGCTTTTTACCCCAGGACGAGAAAAACTGAGTCCGGGGCATTCCCGCTCGCGTTTTCTTGGGACGAGCACCGGAAGTCCTCGAGCTCAGCCCGTTTCCTTCGCTGCAAGTGCATTTCCAGTGGTTTCTGACACCGGACGAGCGTTCGCCACTCGTTGGAAGCTTCGGCCATCTTTTGGACCGTTTTGGGTCGCACCACAGTTCTCCCTCCAACGAGCTCGCTTCCCGACCTATACCTCCGGAAAACGTGTCAGGGAGCATGCCAGGAGTGTGGGTTGAAGTCCTCGGAGCACGAGACCCGAAGATCGAAAGACTTATGACCAATACGGAGCAAAGGGAAGAAACCGTCGGGGGACCGCTTTTTTACCCCAGGACGAGAAAACTGAGTCCGGGGCATTCCCGCTCGCGTTTTCTTGGGACGAGCACCGGAAGTCCTCGAGCTCAGCCCGTTTCCTTCGCTGCAAGTGCATTTCCAGTGGTTTCTGACACCGGACGAGCGTTCGCCACTCGTTGGAAGCTTCGGCCATCTTTTGGACCGTTTTGGGTCGCACCACAGTTCTCCCTCCAACGAGCTCGCTTCCCGACCTATACCTCCGGAAAACGTGTCAGGGAGCATGCCAGGAGTGTGGGTTGAAGTCCTCGGAGCACGAGACCCGAAGATCGAAAGACTTATGACCAATACGGAGCAAAGGGAAGAAACCGTCGGGGGACCGCTTTTTACCCCAGGACGAGAAAACTGAGTCCGGGGCATTCCCGCTCGCGTTTTCTTGGGACGAGCACCGGAAGTCCTCGAGCTCAGCCCGTTTCCTTCGCTGCAAGTGCATTTCCAGTGGTTTCTGACACCGAACGAGCGTTCGCCACTCGTTGGAAGCTTCGCCATCTTTTGGACCGTTTTGGGTCGCACCACAGTTCTCCCTCCAACGAGCTCGCTTCCCGACCTATACCTCCGGAAAACGTGTCAGGGAGCATGCCAGGAGTGTGGGTTGAAGTCCTCGGAGCACGAGACCCGAAGATCGAAAGACTTATGACCAATACGGAGCAAAGGGAAGAAACCGTCGGGGGACCGCTTTTTACCCCAGGACGAGAAAACTGAGTCCGGGGCATTCCCGCTCGCGTTTTCTTGGGACGAGCACCGGAAGTCCTCGAGCTCAGCCCGTTTCCTTCGCTGCAAGTGCATTTCCAGTGGTTTCTGACACCGGACGAGCGTTCGCCACTCGTTGGAAGCTTCGGCCATCTTTTGGACTGTTTTGGGTCGCACCACAGTTCTCCCTCCAACGAGCTCGCTTCCCGACCTATACCTCCGGAAAACGTGTCAGGGAGCATGCCAGGAGTGTGGGTTGAAGTCCTCGGAGCACGAGACCCGAAGATCGAAAGACTTATGACCAATACGGAGCAAAGGGAAGAAACCGTCGGGGGACCGCTTTTTACCCCAGGACGAGAAAACTGAGTCCGGGGCATTCCCGCTCGCGTTTTCTTGGGACGAGCACCGGAAGTCCTCGAGCTCAGCCCGTTTCCTTCGCTGCAAGTGCATTTCCAGTGGTTTCTGACACCGGACGAGCGTTCGCCACTCGTTGGAAGCTTCGGCCATCTTTTGGACCGTTTTGGGTCGCACCACAGTTCTCCCTCCAACGAGCTCGCTTCCCGACCTATACCTCCGGAAAACGTGTCAGGGAGCATGCCAGGAGTGTGGGTTGAAGTCCTCGGAGCACGAGACCCGAAGATCGAAAGACTTATGACCAATACGGAGCAAAGGGAAGAAACCGTCGGGGGACCGCTTTTTACCCCAGGACGAGAAAACTGAGTCCGGGGCATTCCCGCTCGCGTTTTCTTGGGACGAGCACCGGAAGTCCTCGAGCTCAGCCCGTTTCCTTCGCTGCAAGTGCATTTCCAGTGGTTTCTGACACCGGACGAGCGTTCGCCACTCGTTGGAAGCTTCGGCCATCTTTTGGACCGTTTTGGGTCGCACCACAGTTCTCCCTCCAACGAGCTCGCTTCCCGACCTATACCTCCGGAAAACGTGTCAGGGAGCATGCCAGGAGTGTGGGTTGAAGTCCTCGGAGCACGAGACCCGAAGATCGAAAGACTTATGACCAATACGGAGCAAAGGGAAGAAACCGTCGGGGGACCGCTTTTTACCCCAGGACGAGAAAACTGAGTCCGGGGCATTCCCGCTCGCGTTTTCTTGGGACGAGCACCGGAAGTCCTCGAGCTCAGCCCGTTTCCTTCGCTGCAAGTGCATTTCCAGTGGTTTCTGACACCGGACGAGCGTTCGCCACTCGTTGGAAGCTTCGGCCATCTTTTGGACCGTTTTGGGTCGCACCACAGTTCTCCCTCCAACGAGCTCGCTTCCCGACCTATACCTCCGGAAAACGTGTCAGGGAGCATGCCAGGAGTGTGGGTTGAAGTCCTCGGAGCACGAGACCCGAAGATCGAAAGACTTATGACCAATACGGAGCAAAGGGAAGAAACCGTCGGGGGACCGCTTTTTACCCCAGGACGAGAAAACTGAGTCCGGGGCATTCCCGCTCGCGTTTTCTTGGGACGAGCACCGGAAGTCCTCGAGCTCAGCCCGTTTCCTTCGCTGCAAGTGCATTTCCAGTGGTTTCTGACACCGGACGAGCGTTCGCCACTCGTTGGAAGCTTCGGCCATCTTTTGGACCGTTTTGGGTCGCACCACAGTTCTCCCTCCAACGAGCTCGCTTCCCGACCTATACCTCCGGAAAACGTGTCAGGGAGCATGCCAGGAGTGTGGGTTGAAGTCCTCGGAGCACGAGACCCGAAGATCGAAAGACTTATGACCAATACGGAGCAAAGGGAAGAAACCGTCGGGGGACCGCTTTTTACCCCAGGACGAGAAAACTGAGTCCGGGGCATTCCCGCTCGCGTTTTCTTGGGACGAGCACCGGAAGTCCTCGAGCTCAGCCCGTTTCCATCGCTGCAAGTGCATTTCCAGTGGTTTCTGACACCGGACGAGCGTTCGCCACTCGTTGGAAGCTTCGGCCATCTTTTGGACCGTTTTGGGTCGCACCACAGTTCTCCCTCCAACGAGCTCGCTTCCCGACCTATACCTCCGGAAAACGTGTCAGGGAGCATGCCAGGAGTGTGGGTTGAAGTCCTCGGAGCACGAGACCCGAAGATCGAAAGACTTATGACCAATACGGAGCAAAGGGAAGAAACCGTCGGGGGACCGCTTTTTACCCCAGGACGAGAAAACTGAGTCCGGGGCATTCCCGCTCGCGTTTTCTTGGGACGAGCACCGGAAGTCCTCGAGCTCAGCCCGTTTCCTTCGCTGCAAGTGCATTTCCAGTGGTTTCTGACACCGGACGAGCGTTTGCCACTCGTTGGAAGCTTCGGCCATCTTTTGGACCGTTTTGGGTCGCACCACAGTTCTCCCTCCAACGAGCTCGCTTCCCGACCTATACCTCCGGAAAACGTGTCAGGGAGCATGCCAGGAGTGTGGGTTGAAGTCCTCGGAGCACGAGACCCGAAGATCGAAAGACTTATGACCAATACGGAGCAAAGGGAAGAAACCGTCGGGGGACCGCTTTTTACCCCAGGACGAGAAAACTGAGTCCGGGGCATTCCCGCTCGCGTTTTCTTGGGACGAGCACCGGAAGTCCTCGAGCTCAGCCCGTTTCCTTCGCTGCAAGTGCATTTCCAGTGGTTTCTGACACCGGACGAGCGTTCGCCACTCGTTGGAAGCTTCGGCCATCTTTTGGACCGTTTTGGGTCGCACCACAGTTCTCCCTCCAACGAGCTCGCTTCCCGACCTATACCTCCGGAAAACGTGTCAGGGAGCATGCCAGGAGTGTGGGTTGAAGTCCTCGGAGCACGAGACCCGAAGATCGAAAGACTTATGACCAATACGGAGCAAAGGGAAGAAACCGTCGGGGGACCGCTTTTTACCCCAGGACGAGAAAACTGAGTCCGGGGCATTCCCGCTCGCGTTTTCTTGGGACGAGCACCGGAAGTCCTCGAGCTCAGCCCGTTTCCTTCGCTGCAAGTGCATTTCCAGTGGTTTCTGACACCGGACGAGCGTTCGCCACTCGTTGGAAGCTTCGGCCATCTTTTGGACCGTTTTGGGTCGCACCACAGTTCTCCCTCCAACGAGCTCGCTTCCCGACCTATACCTCCGGAAAACGTGTCAGGGAGCATGCCAGGAGTGTGGGTTGAAGTCCTCGGAGCACGAGACCCGAAGATCGAAAGACTTATGACCAATACGGAGCAAAGGGAAGAAACCGTCGGGGGACCGCTTTTTACCCCAGGACGAGAAAACTGAGTCCGGGGCATTCCCGCTCGCGTTTTCTTGGGACGAGCACCGGAAGTCCTCGAGCTCAGCCCGTTTCCTTCGCTGCAAGTGCATTTCCAGTGGTTTCTGACACCGGACGAGCGTTCGCCACTCGTTGGAAGCTTCGGCCATCTTTTGGACCGTTTTGGGTCGCACCACAGTTCTCCCTCCAACGAGCTCGCTTCCCGACCTATACCTCCGGAAAACGTGTCAGGGAGCATGCCAGGAGTGTGGGTTGAAGTCCTCGGAGCACGAGACCCGAAGATCGAAAGACTTATGACCAATACGGAGCAAAGGGAAGAAACCGTCGGGGGACCGCTTTTTACCCCAGGACGAGAAAACTGAGTCCGGGGCATTCCCGCTCGCGTTTTCTTGGGACGAGCACCGGAAGTCCTCGAGCTCAGCCCGTTTCCTTCGCTGCAAGTGCATTTCCAGTGGTTTCTGACACCGGACGAGCGTTCGCCACTCGTTGGAAGCTTCGGCCATCTTTTGGACCGTTTTGGGTCGCACCACAGTTCTCCCTCCAACGAGCTCGCTTCCCGACCTATACCTCCGGAAAACATGTCAGGGAGCATGCCAGGAGTGTGGGTTGAAGTCCTCGGAGCACGAGACCCGAAGATCGAAAGACTTATGACCAATACGGAGCAAAGGGAAGAAACCGTCGGGGGACCGCTTTTTACCCCAGGACGAGAAAACTGAGTCCGGGGCATTCCCGCTCGCGTTTTCTTGGGACGAGCACCGGAAGTCCTCGAGCTCAGCCCGTTTCCTTCGCTGCAAGTGCATTTCCAGTGGTTTCTGACACCGGACGAGCGTTCGCCACTCGTTGGAAGCTTCGGCCATCTTTTGGACCGTTTTGGGTCGCACCACAGTTCTCCCTCCAACGAGCTCGCTTCCCGACCTATACCTCCGGAAAACGTGTCAGGGAGCATGCCAGGAGTGTGGGTTGAAGTCCTCGGAGCACGAGACCCGAAGATCGAAAGACTTATGACCAATACGGAGCAAAGGGAAGAAACCGTCGGGGGACCGCTTTTTACCCCAGGACGAGAAAACTGAGTCCGGGGCATTCCCGCTCGCGTTTTCTTGGGACGAGCACCGGAAGTCCTCGAGCTCAGCCCGTTTCCTTCGCTGCAAGTGCATTTCCAGTGGTTTCTGACACCGGACGAGCGTTCGCCACTCGTTGGAAGCTTCGGCCATCTTTTGGACCGTTTTGGGTCGCACCACAGTTCTCCCTCCAACGAGCTCGGTCCCCGACCTATACCTCCGGAAAACGTGTCAGGGAGCATGCCAGGAGTGTGGGTTGAAGTCCTCGGGGCACGAGACCCGAAGATCGAAAGACTTATGACCAATACGGAGCAAAGGGAAGAAACCGTCGGGGGACCGCTTTTTACCCCAAGACGAGAAAACTGAGTCCGGGGCATTCCCGCTCGCGTTTTCTTGGGACGAGCACCGGAAGTCCTCGAGCTCAGCCCGTTTCCATCGCTGCAAGTGCATTTCCAGTGGTTTCTGACACCGGACGAGCGTTCGCCACTCGTTGGAAGCTTCGGCCATCTTTTGGACCGTTTTGGGTCGCACCACAGTTCTCCCTCCAACGAGCTCGCTTCCCGACCTATACCTCCGGAAAACGTGTCAGGGAGCATGCCAGGAGTGTGGGTTGAAGTCCTCGCGGCACGAGACCCGAAGATCGAAAGACTTATGACCAATACGGAGCAAAGGGAAGAAACCGTCGGGGGACCGCTTTTTACCCCAGGACGAGAAAACTGAGTCCGGGGCATTCCCGCTCGCGTTTTCTTGGGACAAGCACCGGAAGTCCTCGAGCTCAGCCCGTTTCCATCGCTGCAAGTGCATTTCCAGTGGTTTCTGACACCGGACGAGCGTTCGCCACTCGTTGGAAGCTTCGGCCATCTTTTGGACCGTTTTGGGTCGCACCACAGTTCTCCCTCCAACGAGCTCGCTTCCCGACCTATACCTCCGGAAAACGTGTCAGGGAGCATGCCAGGAGTGTGGGTTGAAGTCCTCGGAGCACGAGACCCGAAGATCGAAAGACTTATGACCAATACGGAGCAAAGGGAAGAAACCGTCGGGGGACCACT
Organism: Cucumis melo; assembly: GCF_025177605.1. Taxonomy (NCBI): domain Eukaryota; kingdom Viridiplantae; phylum Streptophyta; class Magnoliopsida; order Cucurbitales; family Cucurbitaceae; genus Cucumis; species Cucumis melo. The sequence continues at coordinate 72,629 of NW_026123723.1, read as the reverse complement.
TTTTACCCCAGGACGAGAAAACTGAGTCCGGGGCATTCCCGCTCGCGTTTTCTTGGGACGAGCACCGGAAGTCCTCGAGCTCAGCCCGTTTCCTTCGCTGCAAGTGCATTTCCAGTGGTTTCTGACACCGGACGAGCGTTTGCCACTCGTTGGAAGCTTCGGCCATCTTTTGGACCGTTTTGGGTCGCACCACAGTTCTCCCTCCAACGAGCTCGCTTCCTGACCTATACCTCCGGAAAACGTGTTAGGGAGCATGCCAGGAGTGTGGGTTGAAGTCCTCGGAGCACGAGACCCGAAGATCGAAAGACTTATGACCAATACGGAGCAAAGGGAAGAAACCGTCGGGGGACCGCTTTTTACCCCAGGACGAGAAAACTGAGTCCGGGGCATTCCCGCTCGCGTTTTCTTGGGACGAGCACCGGAAGTCCTCGAGCTCAGCCCGTTTCCTTCGCTGCAAGTGCATTTCCAGTGGTTTCTGACACCGGACGAGCGTTCGCCACTCGTTGGAAGCTTCGGCCATCTTTTGGACCGTTTTGGGTCGCACCACAGTTCTCCCTCCAACGAGCTCGCTTCCCGACCTATACCTCCGGAAAACGTGTCAGGGAGCATGCCAGGAGTGTGGGTTGAAGTCCTCGGGGCACGAGACCCGAAGATCGAAAGACTTATGACCAATACGGAGCAAAGGGAAGAAACCGTCGGGGGACCGCTTTTTACCCCAGGACGAGAAAACTGAGTCCGGGGCATTCCCGCTCGCGTTTTCTTGGGACGAGCACCGGAAGTCCTCGAGCTCAGCCCGTTTCCTTCGCTGCAAGTGCATTTCCAGTGGTTTCTGACACCGGACGAGCGTTCGCCACTCGTTGGAAGCTTCGGCCATCTTTTGGACCGTTTTGGGTCGCACCACAGTTCTCCCTCCAACGAGCTCGCTTCCCGACCTATACCTCCGGAAAACGTGTCAGGGAGCATGCCAGGAGTGTGGGTTGAAGTCCTCGGGGCACGAGACCCGAAGATCGAAAGACTTATGACCAATACGGAGCAAAGGGAAGAAACCGTCGGGGGACCGCTTTTTACCCCAGGACGAGAAAACTGAGTCCGGGGCATTCCCGCTCGCGTTTTCTTGGGACGAGCACCGGAAGTCCTCGAGCTCAGCCCGTTTCCTTCGCTGCAAGTGCATTTCCAGTGGTTTCTGACACCGGACGAGCGTTCGCCACTCGTTGGAAGCTTCGGCCATCTTTTGGACCGTTTTGGGTCGCACCACAGTTCTCCCTCCAACGAGCTCGCTTCCCGACCTATACCTCCGGAAAACGTGTCAGGGAGCATGCCAGGAGTGTGGGTTGAAGTCCTCGGGGCACGAGACCCGAAGATCGAAAGACTTATGACCAATACGGAGCAAAGGGAAGAAACCGTCGGGGGACCGCTTTTTACCCCAGGACGAGAAAACTGAGTCCGGGGCATTCCCGCTCGCGTTTTCTTGGGACGAGCACCGGAAGTCCTCGAGCTCAGCCCGTTTCCATCGCTGCAAGTGCATTTCCAGTGGTTTCTGACACCGGACGAGCGTTCGCCACTCGTTGGAAGCTTCGGCCATCTTTTGGACCGTTTTGGGTCGCACCACAGTTCTCCCTCCAACGAGCTCGCTTCCCGACCTATACCTCCGGAAAACGTGTCAGGGAGCATGCCAGGAGTGTGGGTTGAAGTCCTCGGGGCACGAGACCCGAAGATCGAAAGACTTATGACCAATACGGAGCAAAGGGAAGAAACCGTCGGGGGACCGCTTTTTACCCCAGGACGAGAAAACTGAGTCCGGGGCATTCCCGCTCGCGTTTTCTTGGGACGAGCACCGGAAGTCCTCGAGCTCAGCCCGTTTCCTTCGCTGCAAGTGCATTTCCAGTGGTTTCTGACACCGGACGAGCGTTCGCCACTCGTTGGAAGCTTCGGCCATCTTTTGGACCGTTTTGGGTCGCACCACAGTTCTCCCTCCAACGAGCTCGCTTCCCGACCTATACCTCCGGAAAACGTGTCAGGGAGCATGCCAGGAGTGTGGGTTGAAGTCCTCGGAGCACGAGACCCGAAGATCGAAAGACTTATGACCAATACGGAGCAAAGGGAAGAAACCGTCGGGGGACCGCTTTTTACCCCAGGACGAGAAAACTGAGTCCGGGGCATTCCCGCTCGCGTTTTCTTGGGACGAGCACCGGAAGTCCTCGAGCTCAGCCCGTTTCCTTCGCTGCAAGTGCATTTCCAGTGGTTTCTGACACCGGACGAGCGTTCGCCACTCGTTGGAAGCTTCGGCCATCTTTTGGACCGTTTTGGGTCGCACCAGAGTTCTCCCTCCAACGAGCTCGCTTCCCGACCTATACCTCCGGAAAACGTGTCAGGGAGCATGCCAGGAGTGTGGGTTGAAGTCCTCGGAGCACGAGACCCGAAGATCGAAAGACTTATGACCAATACGGAGCAAAGGGAAGAAACCGTCGGGGGACCGCTTTTTACCCCAGGACGAGAAAACTGAGTCCGGGGCATTCCCGCTCCCGTTTTCTTGGGACGAGCACCGGAAGTCCTCGAGCTCAGCCCGTTTCCTTCGCTGCAAGTGCATTTCCAGTGGTTTCTGACACCGGACGAGCGTTCGCCACTCGTTGGAAGCTTCGGCCATCTTTTGGACCGTTTTGGGTCGCACCACAGTTCTCCCTCCAACGAGCTCGCTTCCCGACCTATACCTCCGGAAAACGTGTCAGGGAGCATGCCAGGAGTGTGGGTTGAAGTCCTCGGGACACGAGACCCGAAGATCGAAAGACTTATGACCAATACGGAGCAAAGGGAAGAAACCGTCGGGGGACCGCTTTTTACCCCAGGACGAGAAAACTGAGTCCGGGGCATTCCCGCTCGCGTTTTCTTGGGACGAGCACCGGAAGTCCTCGAGCTCAGCCCGTTTCCATCGCTGCAAGTGCATTTCCAGTGGTTTCTGACACCGGACGAGCGTTCGCCACTCGTTGGAAGCTTCGGCCATCTTTTGGACCGTTTTGGGTCGCACCACAGTTCTCCCTCCAACGAGCTCGCTTCCCGACCTATACCTCCGGAAAACGTGTCAGGGAGCATGCCAGGAGTGTGGGTTGAAGTCCTCGGAGCACGAGACCCGAAGATCGAAAGACTTATGACCAATACGGAGCAAAGGGAAGAAACCGTCGGGGGACCGCTTTTTACCCCAGGACGAGAAAACTGAGTCCGGGGCATTCCCGCTCGCGTTTTCTTGGGACGAGCACCGGAAGTCCTCGAGCTCAGCCCGTTTCCTTCGCTGCAAGTGCATTTCCAGTGGTTTCTGACACCGGACGAGCGTTCGCCACTCGTTGGAAGCTTCGGCCATCTTTTGGACCGTTTTGGGTCGCACCACAGTTCTCCCTCCAACGAGCTCGCTTCCCGACCTATACCTCCGGAAAACGTGTCAGGGAGCATGCCAGGAGTGTGGGTTGAAGTCCTCGGGGCACGAGACCCGAAGATCGAAAGACTTATGACCAATACGGAGCAAAGGGAAGAAACCGTCGGGGGACCGCTTTTTACCCCAGGACGAGAAAACTGAGTCCGGGGCATTCCCGCTCGCGTTTTCTTGGGACGAGCACCGGAAGTCCTCGAGCTCAGCCCGTTTCCATCGCTGCAAGTGCATTTCCAGTGGTTTCTGACACCGGACGAGCGTTCGCCACTCGTTGGAAGCTTCGGCCATCTTTTGGACCGTTTTGGGTCGCACCACAGTTCTCCCTCCAACGAGCTCGCTTCCCGACCTATAACTCCGGAAAACGTGTCAGGGAGCATGCCAGGAGTGTGGGTTGAAGTCCTCGGAGCACGAGACCCGAAGATCGAAAGACTTATGACCAATACGGAGCAAAGGGAAGAAACCGTCGGGGGACCGCTTTTTACCCCAGGACGAGAAAACTGAGTCCGGGGCATTCCCGCTCGCGTTTTCTTGGGACGAGCACCGGAAGTCCTCGAGCTCAGCCCGTTTCCTTCGCTGCAAGTGCATTTCCAGTGGTTTCTGACACCGGACGAGCGTTCGCCACTCGTTGGAAGCTTCGGCCATCTTTTGGACCGTTTTGGGTCGCACCACAGTTCTCCCTCCAACGAGCTCGCTTCCCGACCTATACCTCCGGAAAACGTGTCAGGGAGCATGCCAGGAGTGTGGGTTGAAGTCCTCGGAGCACGAGACCCGAAGATCGAAAGACTTATGACCAATACGGAGCAAAGGGAAGAAACCGTCGGGGGACCGCTTTTTACCCCAGGACGAGAAAACTGAGTCCGGGGCATTCCCGCTCGCGTTTTCTTGGGACGAGCACCGGAAGTCCTCGAGCTCAGCCCGTTTCCTTCGCTGCAAGTGCATTTCCAGTGGTTTCTGACACCGGACGAGCGTTCGCCACTCGTTGGAAGCTTCGGCCATCTTTTGGACCGTTTTGGGTCGCACCACAGTTCTCCCTCCAACGAGCTCGCTTCCCGACCTATACCTCCGGAAAACGTGTCAGGGAGCATGCCAGGAGTGTGGGTTGAAGTCCTCGGAGCACGAGACCCGAAGATCGAAAGACTTATGACCAATACGGAGCAAAGGGAAGAAACCGTCGGGGGACCGCTTTTTACCCCAGGACGAGAAAACTGAGTCCGGGGCATTCCCGCTCCCGTTTTCTTGGGACGAGCACTGGAAGTCCTCGAGCTCAGCCCGTTTCCTTCGCTGCAAGTGCATTTCCAGTGGTTTCTGACACCGGACGAGCGTTCGCCACTCGTTGGAAGCTTCGGCCATCTTTTGGACCGTTTTGGGTCGCACCACAGTTCTCCCTCCAACGAGCTCGCTTCCCGACCTATACCTCCGGAAAACGTGTCAGGGAGCATGCCAGGAGTGTGGGTTGAAGTCCTCGGAGCACGAGACCCAAAGATCGAAAGACTTATGACCAATACGGAGCAAAGGGAAGAAACCGTCGGGGGACCGCTTTTTACCCCAGGACGAGAAAACTGAGTCCGGGGCATTCCCGCTCGCGTTTTCTTGGGACGAGCACCGGAAGTCCTCGAGCTCAGCCCGTTTCCTTCGCTGCAAGTGCATTTCCAGTGGTTTCTGACACCGGACGAGCGTTCGCCACTCGTTGGAAGCTTCGGCCATCTTTTGGACCGTGTTGGGTCGCACCACAGTTCTCCCTCCAACGAGCTCGCTTCCCGACCTATACCTCCGGAAAACGTGTCAGGGAGCATGCCAAGAGTGTGGGTTGAAGTCCTCGGGGCACGAGACCCGAAGATCTAAAGACTTATGACCAATACGGAGCAAAGGGAAGAAACCGTCGGGGGACCGCTTTTTACCCCAGGACGAGAAAACTGAGTCCGGGGCATTCCCGCTCGCGTTTTCTTGGGACGAGCACCGGAAGTCCTCGAGCTCAGCCCGTTTCCATCGCTGCAAGTGCATTTCCAGTGGTTTCTGACACCGGACGAGCGTTCGCCACTCGTTGAAAGCTTCGGCCATCTTTTGGACCGTTTTGGGTCGCACCACAGTTCTCCCTCCAACGAGCTCGCTTCCCGACCTATACCTCCGGAAAACGTGTCAGGGAGCATGCCAGGAGTGTGGGTTGAAGTCCTCGGAGCACGAGACCCGAAGATCGAAAGACTTATGACCAATACGGAGCAAAGGGAAGAAACCGTCGGGGGACCGCTTTTTACCCCAGGACGAGAAAACTGAGTCGGGGGCATTCCCGCTCGCGTTTTCTTGGGACGAGCACCGGAAGTCCTCGAGCTCAGCCCGTTTCCTTCGCTGCAAGTGCATTTCCAGTGGTTTCTGACACCGGACGAGCGTTCGCCACTCGTTGGAAGCTTCGGCCATCTTTTGGACCGTTTTGGGTCGCACCACAGTTCTCCCTCCAACGAGCTCGCTTCCCGACCTATACCTCCGGAAAACGTGTCAGGGAGCATGCCAGGAGTGTGGGTTGAAGTCCTCGGAGCACGAGACCTGAAGATCGAAAGACTTATGACCAATACGGAGCAAAGGGAAGAAACCGTCGGGGGACCGCTTTTTACCCCAGGACGAGAAAACTGAGTCCGGGGCATTCCCGCTCGCGTTTTCTTGGGACGAGCACCGGAAGTCCTCGAGCTCAGCCCGTTTCCTTCGCTGCAAGTGCATTTCCAGTGGTTTCTGACACCGGACGAGCGTTCGCCACTCGTTGGAAGCTTCGGCCATCTTTTGGACCGTTTTGGGTCGCACCACAGTTCTCCCTCCAACGAGCTCGCTTCCCGACCTATACCTCCGGAAAACGTGTCAGGGAGCATGCCAGGAGTGTGGGTTGAAGTCCTCGGAGCACGAGACCCGAAGATCGAAAGACTTATGACCAATACGGAGCAAAGGGAAGAAACCGTCGGGGGACCGCTTTTTACCCCAGGACGAGAAAACTGAGTCCGGGGCATTCCCGCTCGCGTTTTCTTGGGACGAGCACCGGAAGTCCTCGAGCTCAGCCCGTTTCCTTCGCTGCAAGTGCATTTCCAGTGGTTTCTGACACCGGACGAGCGTTCGCCACTCGTTGGAAGCTTCGGCCATCTTTTGGACCGTTTTGGGTCGCACCACAGTTCTCCCTCCAACGAGCTCGCTTCCCGACCTATACCTCCGGAAAACGTGTCAGGGAGCATGCCAGGAGTGTGGGTTGAAGTCCTCGGAGCACGAGACCCGAAGATCGAAAGACTTATGACCAATACGGAGCAAAGGGAAGAAACCGTCGGGGGACCGCTTTTTACCCCAGGACGAGAAAACTGAGTCCGGGGCATTCCCGCTCGCGTTTTCTTGGGACGAGCACCGGAAGTCCTCGAGCTCAGCCCGTTTCCTTCGCTGCAAGTGCATTTCCAGTGGTTTCTGACACCGGACGAGCGTTCGCCACTCGTTGGAAGCTTCGGCCATCTTTTGGACCGTTTTGGGTCGCACCACAGTTCTCCCTCCAACGAGCTCGCTTCCCGACCTATACCTCCGGAAAACGTGTCAGGGAGCATGCCAGGAGTGTGGGTTGAAGTCCTCGGAGCACGAGACCCGAAGATCGAAAGACTTATGACCAATACGGAGCAAAGGGAAGAAACCGTCGGGGGACCGCTTTTTACCCCAGGACGAGAAAACTGAGTCCGGGGCATTCCCGCTCGCGTTTTCTTGGGACGAGCACCGGAAGTCCTCGAGCTCAGCCCGTTTCCTTCGCTGCAAGTGCATTTCCAGTGGTTTCTGACACCGGACGAGCGTTCGCCACTCGTTGGAAGCTTCGGCCATCTTTTGGACCGTTTTGGGTCGCACCACAGTTCTCCCTCCAACGAGCTCGCTTCCCGACCTATACCTCCGGAAAACGTGTCAGGGAGCATGCCAGGAGTGTGGGTTGAAGTCCTCGGAGCACGAGACCCAAAGATCGAAAGACTTATGACCAATACGGAGCAAAGGGAAGAAACCGTCGGGGGACCGCTTTTTACCCCAGGACGAGAAAACTGAGTCCGGGGCATTTGCGCTCGCGTTTTCTTGGGACGAGCACCGGAAGTCCTCGAGCTCAGCCCGTTTCCTTCGCTGCAAGTGCATTTCCAGTGGTTTCTGACACCGGACGAGCGTTCGCCACTCGTTGGAAGCTTCGGCCATCTTTTGGACCGTGTTGGGTCGCACCACAGTTCTCCCTCCAACGAGCTCGCTTCCCGACCTATACCTCCGGAAAACGTGTCAGGGAGCATGCCAAGAGTGTGGGTTGAAGTCCTCGGGGCACGAGACCCGAAGATCGAAAGACTTATGACCAATACGGAGCAAAGGGAAGAAACCGTCGGGGGACCGCTTTTTACCCCAGGACGAGAAAACTGAGTCCGGGGCATTCCCGCTCGCGTTTTCTTGGGACGAGCACCGGAAGTCCTCGAGCTTAGCCCGTTTCCATCGCTGCAAGTGCATTTCCAGTGGTTTCTGACACTGGACGAGCGTTCGCCACTCGTTGGAAGCTTCGGCCATCTTTTGGACCGTTTTGGGTCGCACCACAGTTCTCCCTCCAACGAGCTCGCTTCCCGACCTATACCTCCGGAAAACGTGTCAGGGAGCATGCCAGGAGTGTGGGTTGAAGTCCTCGGAGCACGAGACCCGAAGATCGAAAGACTTATGACCAATACGGAGCAAAGGGAAGAAACCGTCGGGGGACCGCTTTTTACCCCAGGACGAGAAAACTGAGTCGGGGGCATTCCCGCTCGCGTTTTCTTGGGACGAGCACCGGAAGTCCTCGAGCTCAGCCCGTTTCCTTCGCTGCAAGTGCATTTCCAGTGGTTTCTGACACCGGACGAGCGTTCGCCACTCGTTGGAAGCTTCGGCCATCTTTTGGACCGTTTTGGGTCGCACCACAGTTCTCCCTCCAACGAGCTCGCTTCCCGACCTATACCTCCGGAAAACGTGTCAGGGAGCATGCCAGGAGTGTGGGTTGAAGTCCTCGGAGCACGAGACCCGAAGATCGAAAGACTTATGACCAATACGGAGCAAAGGGAAGAAACCGTCGGGGGACCGCTTTTTACCCCAGGACGAGAAAACTGAGTCCGGGGCATTCCCGCTCGCGTTTTCTTGGGACGAGCACCGGAAGTCCTCGAGCTCAGCCCGTTTCCTTCGCTGCAAGTGCATTTCCAGTGGTTTCTGACACCGGACGAGCGTTCGCCACTCGTTGGAAGCTTCGGCCATCTTTTGGACCGTTTTGGGTCGCACCACAGTTCTCCCTCCAACGAGCTCGCTTCCCGACCTATACCTCCGGAAAACGTGTCAGGGAGCATGCCAGGAGTGTGGGTTGAAGTCCTCGGAGCACGAGACCCGAAGATCGAAAGACTTATGACCAATACGGAGCAAAGGGAAGAAACCGTCGGGGGACCGCTTTTTACCCCAGGACGAGAAAACTGAGTCCGGGGCCTTCCCGCTCGCGTTTTCTTGGGACGAGCACCGGAAGTCCTCGAGCTCAGCCCGTTTCCTTCGCTGCAAGTGCATTTCCAGTGGTTTCTGACACCGGACGAGCGTTCGCCACTCGTTGGAAGCTTCGGCCATCTTTTGGACCGTTTTGGGTCGCACCACAGTTCTCCCTCCAACGAGCTCGCTTCCCGACCTATACCTCCGGAAAACGTGTCAGGGAGCATGCCAGGAGTGTTGGTTGAAGTCCTCGGAGCACGAGACCCGAAGATCGAAAGACTTATGACCAATACGGAGCAAAGGGAAGAAACCGTCGGGGGACCGCTATTTACCCCAGGACGAGAAAACTGAGTCCGGGGCATTCCCGCTCGCGTTTTCTTGGGACGAGCACCGGAAGTCGTCGAGCTCAGCCCGTTTCCTTCGGTGCAAGTGCATTTCCAGTGGTTTCTGACACCGGACGAGCGTTCGCCACTCGTTGGAAGCTTCGGCCATCTTTTGGACCGTTTTGGGTCGCACCACAGTTCTCCCTCCAACGAGCTCGCTTCCCGACCTATACCTCCGGAAAACGTGTCAGGGAGCATGCCAGGAGTGTGGGTTGAAGTCCTCGGAGCACGAGACCCGAAGATCGAAAGACTTATGACCAATACGGAGCAAAGGGAAGAAACCGTCGGGGGACCGCTTTTTACCCCAGAACGAGAAAACTGAGTCCGGGGCATTCCCGCTCGCGTTTTCTTGGGACGAGCACCGGAAGTCCTCGAGCTCAGCCAGTTTCCTTCGCTGCAAGTGCATTTCCAGTGGTTTCTGACACCGGACGAGCGTTCGCCACTCGTTGGAAGCTTCGGCCATCTTTTGGACCGTTTTGGGTCGCACCACAGTTCTCCCTCCAACGAGCTCGCTTCCCGACCTATACCTCCGGAAAACGTGTCAGGGAGCATGCCAGGAGTGTTCGTTGAAGTCCTCGGAGCACGAGACCCGAAGATCGAAAGACTTATGACCAATACGGAGCAAAGGGAAGAAACCGTCGGGGGACCGCTTTTTACCCCAGGACGAGAAAACTGAGTCTGGGGCATTCCCGCTCGCGTTTTCTTGGGACGAGCACCGGAAGTCCTCGAGCTCAGCCCGTTTCCTTCGGTGCAAGTGCATTTCCAGTGGTTTCTGACACCGGACGAGCGTTCGCCACTCGTTGGAAGCTTCGTCCATCTTTTGGACCGTTTTGGGTCGCACCACAGTTCTCCCTCCAACGAGCTCGCTTCCCGACCTATACCTCCGGAAAACGTGTCAGGGAGCATGCCAGGAGTGTGGGTTGAAGTCCTCGGAGCACGAGACCCGAAGATCGAAAGACTTATGACCAATACGGAGCAAAGGGAAGAAACCGTCGGGGGACCGCTTTTTACCCCAGGACGAGAAAACTGAGTCCGGGGCATTCCCGCTCGCGTTTTCTTGGGACGAGCACCGGAAGTCCTCGAGCTCAGCCCGTTTCCTTCGCTGCAAGTGCATTTCCAGTGGTTTCTGACACCGGACGAGCGTTCGCCACTCGTTGGAAGCTTCGGCCATCTTTTGGACCGTTTTGGGTCGCACCACAGTTCTCCCTCCAACGAGCTCGCTTCCCGACCTATACCTCCGGAAAACGTGTCAGGGAGCATGCCAGGAGTGTTGGTTGAAGTCCTCGGAGCACGAGACCCGAAGATCGAAAGACTTATGACCAATACGGAGCAAAGGGAAGAAACCGTCGGGGGACCGCTTTTTACCCAGGACGAGAAAACTGAGTCCGGGGCATTCCCGCTCGCGTTTTCTTGGGACGAGCACCGGAAGTCCTCGAGCTCAGCCCGTTTCCTTCGGTGCAAGTGCATTTCCAGTGGTTTCTGACACCGGACGAGCGTTCGCCACTAGTTGGAAGCTTCGTCCATCTTTTGGACCGTTTTGGGTCGCACCACAGTTCTCCCTCCAACGAGCTCGCTTCCCGACCTATACCTCCGGAAAACGTGTCAGGGAGCATGCCAGGAGTGTGGGTTGAAGTCCTCGGAGCACGAGACCCGAAGATCGAAAGACTTATGACCAATACGGAGCAAAGGGAAGAAACCGTCGGGGGACCGCTTTTTACCCCAGGACGAGAAAACTGAGTCCGGGGCATTCCCGCTCGCGTTTTCTTGGGACGAGCACCGGAAGTCCTCGAGCTCAGCCCGTTTCCTTCGCTGCAAGTGCATTTCCAGTGGTTTCTGACACCGGACGAGCGTTCGCCACTCGTTGGAAGCTTCGGCCATCTTTTGGACCGTTTTGGGTCGCACCAAAGTTCTCCCTCCAACGAGCTCGCTTCCCGACCTATACCTCCGGAAAACGTGTCAGGGAGCATGCTAGGAGTGTTCGTTGAAGTCCTCGGAGCACGAGACCCGAAGATCGAAAGACTTATGACCAATACGGAGCAAAGGGAAGAAACCGTCGGGGGACCGCTTTTTACCCCAGGACGAGAAAACTGAGTCTGGGGCATTCCCGCTCGCGTTTTCTTGGGACGAGCACCGGAAGTCCTCGAGCTCAGCCCGTTTCCTTCGCTGCAAGTGCATTTCCAGTGGTTTCTGACACCGGACGAGCGTTCGCCACTCGTTGGAAGCTTCGGCCATCTTTTGGACCGTTTTGGGTCGCACCACAGTTCTCCCTCCAACGAGCTCGCTTCCCGACCTATACCTCCGGAAAACGTGTCAGGGAGCATGCCAGGAGTGTTGGTTGAAGTCCTCGGAGCACGAGACCCGAAGATCGAAAGACTTATGACCAATACGGAGCAAAGGGAAGAAACCGTCGGGGGACCGCTATTTACCCCAGGACGAGAAAACTGAGTCCGGGGCATTCCCGCTCGCGTTTTCTTGGGACGAGCACCGGAAGTCCTCGAGCTCAGCCCGTTTCCTTCGCTGCAAGTGCATTTCCAGTGGTTTCTGACACCGGACGAGCGTTCGCCACTCGTTGGAAGCTTCGTCCATCTTTTGGACCGTTTTGGGTCGCACCACAGTTCTCCCTCCAACGAGCTCGCTTCCCGACCTATACCTCCGGAAAACGTGTCAGGGAGCATGCCAGGAGTGTGGGTTGAAGTCCTCGGAGCACGAGACCCGAAGATCGAAAGACTTATGACCAATACGGAGCAAAGGGAAGAAACCGTCGGGGGACCGCTTTTTACCCCAGGACGAGAAAACTGAGTCTGGGGCATTCCCGCTCGCGTTTTCTTGGGACGAGCACCGGAAGTCCTCGAGCTCAGCCCGTTTCCTTCGGTGCAAGTGCATTTCCAGTGGTTTCTGACACCGGACGAGCGTTCGCCACTCGTTGGAAGCTTCGTCCATCTTTTGGACCGTTTTGGGTCGCACCACAGTTCTCCCTCCAACGAGCTCGCTTCCCGACCTATACCTCCGGAAAACGTGTCAGGGAGCATGCCAGGAGTGTGGGTTGAAGTCCTCGGAGCACGAGACCCGAAGATCGAAAGACTTATGACCAATACGGAGCAAAGGGAAGAAACCGTCGGGGGACCGCTTTTTACCCCAGGACGAGAAAACTGAGTCTGGGGCATTCCCGCTCGCGTTTTCGTGGGACGAGCACCGGAAGTCCTCGAGCTCAGCCCGTTTCCTTCGCTGCAAGTGCATTTCCAGTGGTTTCTGACACCGGACGAGCGTTCGCCACTCGTTGGAAGCTTCGGCCATCTTTTGGACCGTTTTGGGTCGCACCTCAGTTCTCCCTCCAACGAGCTCGCTTCCCGACCTATACCTCCGGAAAACGTGTCAGGGAGCATGCCAGGAGTGTTGGTTGAAGTCCTCGGAGCACGAGACCCGAAGATCGAAAGACTTATGACCAATACGGAGCAAAGGGAAGAAACCGTCGGGGGACCGCTTTTTACCCCAGGACGAGAAAACTGAGTCCGGGGCATTCCCGCTCGCGTTTTCTTGGGACGAGCACCGGAAGTCCTCGAGCTCAGCCCGTTTCCTTCGGTGCAAGTGCATTTCCAGTGGTTTCTAACACCGGACGAGCGTTCGCCACTCGTTGGAAGCTTCGTCCATCTTTTGGACCGTTTTGGGTCGCACCACAGTTCTCCCTCCAACGAGCTCGCTTCCCGACCTATACCTCCGGAAAACGTGTCAGGGAGCATGCCAGGAGTGTGGGTTGAAGTCCTCGGAGCACGAGACCCGAAGATCGAAAGACTTATGACCAATACGGAGCAAAGGGAAGAAACCGTCGGGGGACCGCTTTTTACCCCAGGACGAGAAAACTGAGTCCGGGGCATTCCCGCTCGCGTTTTCTTGGGACGAGCACCGGAAGTCCTCGAGCTCAGCCCGTTTCCTTCGCTGCAAGTGCATTTCCAGTGGTTTCTGACACCGGACGAGCGTTCGCCACTCGTTGGAAGCTTCGGCCATCTTTTGGACCGTTTTGGGTCGCACCACAGTTCTCCCTCCAACGAGCTCGCTTCCCGACCTATACCTCCGGAAAACGTGTCAGGGAGCATGCCAGGAGTGTGGGTTGAAGTCCTCGGAGCACGAGACCCGAAGATCGAAAGACTTATGACCAATACGGAGCAAAGGGAAGAAACCGTCGGGGGACCGCTTTTTACCCCAGGACGAGAAAACTGAGTCCGGGGCATTCCCGCTCGCGTTTTCTTGGGACGAGCACCGGAAGTCCTCGAGCTCAGCCCGTTTCCTTCGCTGCAAGTGCATTTCCAGTGGTTTCTGACACCGGACGAGCGTTCGCCAATTGTTGGAAGCTTCGGCCATCTTTTGGACCGTTTTGGGTCGCACCACAGTTCTCCCTCCAACGAGCTCGCTTCCCGACCTATACCTCCGGAAAACGTGTCGGGGAGCATGCCAGGAGTGTGGGTTGAATTCCTCGGAGCACGAGACCCGAAGATCGAAAGATTTATGACCGATACGGAGCAAAGGGAAGAAACCGTCGGGGGACCGCTTTTTACCCCAGGACGAGAAAACTGAGTCCGGGGCATTCCCGCTTGCGTTTTCTGGGGACGAGCATCGGAAGTCCTCGAGCTCAGCCCGTTTCGTTCGCTGCAAGTGCATTTCCAGTGGTTTCTGACACCGGACGAGCGTTCGCCACTCGTTGGAAGCTTCGGCCATCTTTTGGACCGTTTTGGGTCGCACCACAGTTCTCCCTCCAACGAGCTCGCTTCCCGACCTATACCTCCGGAAAACGTGTCAGGGAGCATGCCAGGAGTGTGGGTTGAAGTCCTCGGAGCACGAGACCCGAAGATCGAAAGAGTTATGACCAATACGGAGCAAAGGGAAGAAACCGTCGGGGGACCGCTTTTTACCCCAGGACGAGAAAGCTGAGTCCGGGGCATTCCCGCTCGCGTTTTCTTGGGACGAGCACCGGAAGTCCTCGAGCTCAGCCCGTTTCCTTCGCTGCAAGTGCATTTCCAGTGGTTTCTGACACCGGACGAGCGTTCGCCACTCGTTGGAAGCTTCGGCCATCTTTTGGACCGTTTTGGGTCGCACCACAGTTCTCCCTCCAACGAGCTCGCTTCCCGACCTATACCTCCGAAAAACGTGTCAGGGAGCATGCCAGGAGTGTGGGCTGAAGTCCTCGGAGCACGAGACCCGAAGATCGAAAGACTTATGACCAATACGGAGCAAAGGGAAGAAACCGTCGGGGGACCGCTTTTTACCCCAGGACGAGAAAGCTGAGTCCGGGGCATTCCCGCTCGCGTTTTCTTGGGACGAGCACCGGAAGTCCTCGAGCTCAGCCCGTTTCCTTCGCTGCAAGTGCATTTCCAGTGGTTTCTGACACCGGACGAGCGTTCGCCACTCGTTGGAAGCTTCGGCCATCTTTTGGACCGTTTTGGGTCGCACCACAGTTCTCCCTCCAACGAGCTCGCTTCCCGACCTATACCTCCGGAAAACGTGTCAGGGAGCATGCCAGGAGTGTGGGTTGAAGTCCTCGGAGCACGAGACCCGAAGATCGAAAGACTTATGAGCAATACGGAGCAGAGGGAAGAAACCGTCGGGGGACCGCTTTTTACCCCAGGACGAGAAAGCTGAGTCCGGGGCATTCCCGCTCGCGTTTTCTTGGGACGAGCACCGGAAGTCCTCGAGCTCAGCCCGTTTCCTTCGCTGCAAGTGCATTTCCAGTGGTTTCTGACACCGGACGAGCGTTCGCCACTCGTTGGAAGCTTCGGCCATCTTTTAGACCGTTTTGGGTCGCACCACAGTTCTCCCTCCAACGAGCTCGCTTCCCGACCTATACCTCCGGAAAACGTGTCAGGGAGCATGCCAGGAGTGTGGGTTGAAGTCCTCGGAGCACGAGACCCGAAGATCGAAAGACTTATGACCAATACGGAGCAAAGGGAAGAAACCGTCGGGGGACCGCTTTTTACCCCAGGACGAGAAAGCTGAGTCCGGGGCATTCCCGCTCGCGTTTTCTTGGGACGAGCACCGGAAGTCCTCGAGCTCAGCTCGTTTCCTTCGCTGCAAGTGTATTTCCAGTGGTTTCTGACACCGGACGAGCGTTCGCCACTCGTTGGAAGCTTCGGCCATCTTTTGGACCGTTTTGGGTCGCACCACAGTTCTCCCTCCAACGAGCTCGCTTCCCGACCTATACCTCCGGAAAACGTGTCAGGGAGCATCCCAGGAGTGTGGGTTGAAGTCCTCGGAGCACGAGACCCGAAGATCGAAAGACTTATGAGCAATACGGAGCAGAGGGAAGAAACCGTCGGGGGACCGCTTTTTACCCCAGGACGAGAAAGCTGAGTCCGGGGCATTCCCGCTCGCGTTTTCTTGGGACGAGCACCGGAAGTCCTCGAGCTCAGCCCGTTTCCTTCGCTGCAAGTGCATTTCCAGTGGTTTCTGACACCGGACGAGCGTTCGCCACTCGTTGGAAGCTTCGGCCATCTTTTGGACCGTTTTGGGTCGCACCACAGTTCTCCCTCCAACGAGCTCGCTTCCCGACCTATACCTCCGGAAAACGTGTCAGGGAGCATGCCAGGAGTGTGGGTTGAAGTCCTCGGAGCACGAGACCCGAAGATCGAAAGACTTATGACCAATACGGAGCAAAGGGAAGAAACCGTCGGGGGACCGCTTTTTACCCCAGGACGAGAAAGCTGAGTCCGGGGCATTCCCGCTCGCGTTTTCTTGGGACGAGCACCGGAAGTCCTCGAGCTCAGCCCGTTTCCTTCGCTGCAAGTGTATTTCCAGTGGTTTCTGACACCGGACGAGCGTTCGCCACTCGTTGGAAGCTTCGGCCATCTTTTGGACCGTTTTGGGTCGCACCACTGTTCTCCCTCCAACGAGCTCGCTTCCCGACCTATACCTCCGGAAAACGTGTCAGGGAGCATGCCAGGAGTGTGGGTTGAAGTCCTCGGAGCACGAGACCCGAAGATCGAAAGACTTATGAGCAATACGGAGCAGAGGGAAGAAACCGTCGGGGGACCGCTTTTTACCCCAGGACGAGAAAGCTGAGTCCGGGGCATTCCCGCTCGCGTTTTCTTGGGACGAGCACCGGAAGTCCTCGAGCTCAGCCCGTTTCCTTCGCTGCAAGTGCATTTCCAGTGGTTTCTGACACCGGACGAGCGTTCGCCACTCGTTGGAAGCTTCGGCCATCTTTTGGACCGTTTTGGGTCGCACCACAGTTCTCCCTCCAACGAGCTCGCTTCCCGACCTATACCTCCGGAAAACGTGTCAGGGAGCATGCCAGGAGTGTGGGTTGAAGTCCTCGGAGCACGAGACCCGAAGATCGAAAGACTTATGAGCAATACGGAGCAAAGGGAAGAAACCGTCGGGGGACCGCTTTTTACGCCAGGACGAGAAAACTGAGTCCGGGGCATTCCCGCTCGCGTTTTCTTGGGACGAGCACCGGAAGTCCTCTAGCTCAGCCCGTTTCCTTCGCTGCAAGTGCATTTCCAGTGGTTTCTGACACCGGACGAGCGTTCACCACTCGTTGGAAGCTTCGGCCATCTTTTGGACCGTTTTGGGTCGCACCACAGTTCTCCCTCCAACGAGCTCGCTTCCCGACCTATACCTCCGGAAAACGTGTCAGGGAGCATGCCAGGAGTGTGGGTTGAAGTCCTCGGAGCACGAGACCCGAAGATCGAAAGACTTATGAGCAATACGGAGCAAAGGGAAGAAACCGTCGGGGGACCGCTTTTTACCCCAGGACGAGAAAACTGAGTCCGGGGCATTCCCGCTCGCCTTTTCTTGGGACGAGCACCGGAAGTCCTCGAGCTCAGCCCGTTTCCTTCGCTGAAAGTGCATTTCCAGTGGTTTCTGACACCGGACGAGCGTTCGCCACTCGTTGGAAGCTTCGGCCATCTTTTGGACCGTTTTGGGTCGCACCACAGTTCTCCCTCCAACGAGCTCGCTTCCCGACCTATACCTCCGGAAAACGTGTCAGGGAGCATGCCAGGAGTGTGGGTTGAAGTCCTCGGAGCACGAGACCCGAAGATCGAAAGACTTATGACCAATACGGGGCAAAGGGAAGAAACCGTCGGGGGACCGCTTTTTACCCCAGGACGAGAAAACTGAGTCCGGGGCATTCCCGCTCGCGTTTTCTTGGGACGAGCACCGGAAGTCCTCGAGCTCAGCCCGTTTCCTTCGCTGCAAGTGCATTTCCAGTGGTTTCTGACACCGGACGAGCGTTCGCCACTCGTTGGAAGCTTCGGCCATCTTTTGGACCGTTTTGGGTCGCACCACAGTTCTCCCTCCAACGAGCTCGCTTCCCGACCTATACCTCCGGAAAACGTGTCAGGGAGCATGCCAGGAGTGTGGGTTGAAGTCCTCGGAGCACGAGACCCGAAGATCGAAAGACTTATGACCAATACGGGGCAAAGGGAAGAAACCGTCGGGGGACCGCTTTTTACCCCAAGACGAGAAAACTGAGTCCGGGGCATTCCCGCTCGCGTTTTCTTGGGACGAGCACCGGAAGTCCTCGAGCTCAGCCCGTTTCCTTCGCTGCAAGTGCATTTCCAGTGGTTTCTGACACCGGACGAGCGTTCGCCACTCGTTGGAAGCTTCGGCCATCTTTTGGACCGTTTGGGGTCGCACCACAGTTCTCCCTCCAACGAGCTCGCTTCCCGACCTATACCTCCGGAAAACGTGTCAGGGAGCATGCCAGGAGTGTGGGTTGAAGTCCTCGGAGCACGAGACCCGAAGATCGAAAGACTTATGAGCAACACGGAGCAAAGGGAAGAAACCGTCGGGGGACCGCTTTTTACCCCAGGACGAGAAAACTGAGTCCGGGGCATTCCCGCTCGCGTTTTCTTGGGACGAGCACCGGAAGTACTCAAGCTCAGCCTGTTTCCTTCGCAAGTGCATTTCCAGTGGTTTCTGACACCGGACGAGCGTTCGCCACTCGTTGGAAGCTTCGGCCATCTTTTGGACCGTTTTGGGTCGCACCACAGTTCTCCCTCCAACGAGCTCGCTTCCCGACCTATACCTCCGGAAAACGTGTCAGGGAGCATGCCAGGAGTGTGGGTTGAAGTCCTCGGAGAACGAGACCCGAAGATCGAAAGACTTATGAGCAATACGGAGCAAAGGGAAGAAACCGTCGGGGGACCGCTTTTTACCCCAAGACGAGAAAACTGAGTCCGGGGCATTCCCGCTCGCGTTTTCTTGGGACGAGCACCGGAAGTCCTCGAGCTCAGCCCGTTTCCTTCGCTGCAAGTGCATTTCCAGTGGTTTCTGACACCGGACGAGCGTTCGCCACTCGTTGGAAGCTTCGGCCATCTTTTGGACCGTTTTGGGTCGCACCACAGTTCTCCCTCCAACGAGCTCGCTTCCCGACCTATACCTCCGGAAAACGTGTCAGGGAGCATGCCAGGAGTGTGGGTTGAAGTCCTCGGAGCACGAGACCCGAAGATCGAAAGACTTATGAGCAATACGGAGCAAAGGGAAGAAACCGTCGGGGGACCGCTTTTTACCCCAGGACGAGAAAACTGAGTCCGGGGCATTCCCGCTCGCGTTTTCTTGGGACGAGCACCGGAAGTCCTCGAGCTCAGCCCGTTTCCTTCGCTGCAAGTGCATTTCCAGTGGTTTCTGACACCGGACGAGCGTTCGCCACTCGTTGGAAGCTTCGGCCATCTTTTGGACCGTTTTGGGTCGCACCACAGTTCTCCCTCCAACGAGCTCGCTTCCCGACCTATACCTCCGGAAAACGTGTCAGGGAGCATGCCAGGAGTGTGGGTTGAAGTCCTCGGAGCACGAGACCCGAAGATCGAAAGACTTATGACCAATACGGAGCAAAGGGAAGAAACCGTCGGGGGACCGCTTTTTACCCCAGGACGAGAAAACTGAGTCCGGGGCATTCCCGCTCGCGTTTTCTTGGGACGAGCACCGGAAGTCCTCGAGCTCAGCCCGTTTCCTTCGCTGCAAGTGCATTTCCAGTGGTTTCTGACACCGGATGAGCGTTCGCCACTCGTTGGAAGCTTCGGCCATCTTTTGGACCGTTTTGGGTCGCACCACAGTTCTCCCTCCAACGAGCTCGCTTCCCGACCTATACCTCCGGAAAACGTGTCAGGGAGCATGCCAGGAGTGTGGGTTGAAGTCCTCGGAGCACGAGACCCGAAGATCGAAAGACTTATGAGCAATACGGAGCAAAGGGAAGAAACCGTCGGGGGACCGCTTTTTACCCCAGGACGAGAAAACTGAGTCCGGGGCATTCCCGCTCGCGTTTTCTTGGGACGAGCACCGGAAGTCCTCGAGCTCAGCCCGTTTCCTTCGCTGCAAGTGCATTTCCAGTGGTTTCTGACACCGGACGAGCGTTCGCCACTCGTTGGAAGCTTCGGCCATCTTTTGGACCGTTTTGGGTCGCACCACAGTTCTCCCTCCAACGAGCTCGCTTCCCGACGTATACCTCCGGAAAACGTGTCAGGGAGCATGCCAGGAGTGTGGGTTGAAGTCCTCGGAGCACGAGACCCGAAGATCGAAAGACTTATGACCAATACGGAGCAAAGGGAAGAAGTCGTCGGGGGACCGCTTTTTACCCCAGGACGAGAAAACTGAGTCCGGGGCATTCCCGCTCGCGTTTTCTTGGGACGAGCACCGGAAGTCCTCGAGCTCAGCCCGTTTCCTTCGCTGCAAGTGCATTTCCAGTGGTTTCTGACACCGGACGAGCGTTCGCCACTCGTTGGAAGCTTCGGCCATCTTTTGGACCGTTTTGGGTCGCACCACAGTTCTCCCTCCAACGAGCTCGCTTCCCGACCTATACCTCCGGAAAACGTGTCAGGGAGCATGCCAGGAGTGTGGGTTGAAGTCCTCGGAGCACGAGACCCGAAGATCGAAAGACTTATGACCAATACGGAGCAAAGGGAAGAAACCGTCGGGGGACCGCTTTTTACCCCAGGACGAGAAAACTGAGTCCGGGGCATTCCCGCTCGCGTTTTCTTGGGACGAGCACCGGAAGTCCTCGAGCTCAGCCCGTTTCCTTCGCTGCAAGTGCATTTCCAGTGGTTTCTGACACCGGACGAGCGTTCGCCACTCGTTGGAAGCTTCGGCCATCTTTTGGACCGTTTTGGGTCGCACCACAGTTCTCCCTCCAACGAGCTCGCTTCCCGACCTATACCTCCGGAAAACGTGTCAGGGAGCATGCCAGGAGTGTGGGTTGAAGTCCTCGGAGCACGAGACCCGAAGATCGAAAGACTTATGACCAATACGGAGCAAAGGGAAGAAACCGTCGGGGGACCGCTTTTTACCCCAGGACGAGAAAACTGAGTCCGGGGCATTCCCGCTCGCGTTTTCTTGGGACGAGCACCGGAAGTCCTCGAGCTCAGCCCGTTTCCTTCGCTGCAAGTGCATTTCCAGTGGTTTCTGACACCGGACGAGCGTTCGCCACTCGTTGGAAGCTTCGGCCATCTTTTGGACCGTTTTGGGTCGCACCACAGTTCTCCCTCCAACGAGCTCGCTTCCCGACCTATACCTCCGGAAAACGTGTCAGGGAGCATGCCAGGAGTGTGGGTTGAAGTCCTCGGAGCACGAGACCCGAAGATCGAAAGACTTATGACCAATACGGAGCAAAGGGAAGAAATCGTCGGGGGACCGCTTTTTACCCCAGGACGAGAAAACTGAGTCCGGGGCATTCCCGCTCGCGTTTTCTTGGGACGAGCACCGGAAGTCCTCGAGCTCAGCCCGTTTCCTTCGCTGCAAGTGCATTTCCAGTGGTTTCTGACACCGGATGAGCGTTCGCCACTCGTTGGAAGCTTCGGCCATCTTTTGGACCGTTTTGGGTCGCACCACAGTTCTCCCTCCAACGAGCTCGCTTCCCGACCTATACCTCCGGAAAACGTGTCAGGGAGCATGCCAGGAGTGTGGGTTGAAGTCCTCGGAGCACGAGACCCGAAGATCGAAAGACTTATGAGCAATACGGAGCAAAGGGAAGAAACCGTCGGGGGACCGCTTTTTACCCCAGGACGAGAAAACTGAGTCCGGGGCATTCCCGCTCGCGTTTTCTTGGGACGAGCACCGGAAGTCCTCGAGCTCAGCCCGTTTCCTTCGCTGCAAGTGCATTTCCAGTGGTTTCTGACACCGGACGAGCGTTCGCCACTCGTTGGAAGCTTCGGCCATCTTTTGGACCGTTTTGGGTCGCACCACAGTTCTCCCTCCAACGAGCTCGCTTCCCGACCTATACCTCCGGAAAACGTGTCAGGGAGCATGCCAGGAGTGTGGGTTGAAGTCCTCGGAGCACGAGACCCGAAGATCGAAAGACTTATGACCAATACGGAGCAAAGGGAAGAAACCGTCGGGGGACCGCTTTTTACCCCAGGACGAGAAAACTGAGTCCGGGGCATTCCCGCTCGCGTTTTCTTGGGACGAGCACTGGAAGTCCTCGAGCTCAGCCCGTTTCTTTCGCTGCAAGTGCATTTCCAGTGGTTTCTGACACCGGACGAGCGTTCGCCACTCGTTGGAAGCTTCGGCCATCTTTTGGACCGTTTTGGGTCGCACCACAGTTCTCCCTCCAACGAGCTCGCTTCCCGACCTATACCTCCGGAAAACGTGTCAGGGAGCATGCCAGGAGTGTGGGTTGAAGTCCTCGGAGCACGAGACCCGAAGATCGAAAGACTTATGACCAATACGGAGCAAAGGGAAGAAACCGTCGGGGGACCGCTTTTTACCCCAGGACGAGAAAACTGAGTCCGGGGCATTCCCGCTCGCGTTTTCTTGGGACGAGCACCGGAAGTCCTCGAGCTCAGCCCGTTTCCTTCGCTGCAAGTGCATTTCCAGTGGTTTCTGACACCGGACGAGCGTTCGCCACTCGTTGGAAGCTTCGGCCATCTTTTGGACCGTTTTGGGTCGCACCACAGTTCTCCCTCCAACGAGCTCGCTTCCCGACCTATACCTCCGGAAAACGTGTCAGGGAGCATGCCAGGAGTGTGGGTTGAAGTCCTCGGAGCACGAGACCCGAAGATCGAAAGACTTATGACCAATACGGAGCAAAGGGAAGAAACCGTCGGGGGACCGCTTTTTACCCCAGGACGAGAAAACTGAGTCCGGGGCATTCCCGCTCGCGTTTTCTTGGGACGAGCACCGGAAGTCCTCGAGCTCAGCCCGTTTCCTTCGCTGCAAGTGCATTTCCAGTGGTTTCTGACACCGGACGAGCGTTCGCCACTCGTTGGAAGCTTCGGCCATCTTTTGGACCGTTTTGGGTCGCACCACAGTTCTCCCTCCAACGAGCTCGCTTCCCGACCTATACCTCCGGAAAACGTGTCAGGGAGCATGCCAGGAGTGTGGGTTGAAGTCCTCGGAGCACGAGACCCGAAGATCGAAAGACTTATGACCAATACGGAGCAAAGGGAAGAAACCGTCGGGGGACCGCTTTTTACCCCAGGACGAGAAAACTGAGTCCGGGGCATTCCCGCTCGCGTTTTCTTGGGACGAGCACCGGAAGTCCTCGAGCTCAGCCCGTTTCCTTCGCTGCAAGTGCATTTCCAGTGGTTTCTGACACCGGACGAGCGTTCGCCACTCGTTGGAAGCTTCGGCCATCTTTTGGACCGTTTTGGGTCGCACCACAGTTCTCCCTCCAACGAGCTCGCTTCCCGACCTATACCTCCGGAAAACGTGTCAGGGAGCATGCCAGGAGTGTGGGTTGAAGTCCTCGGAGCACGAGACCCGAAGATCGAAAGACTTATGACCAATACGGAGCAAAGGGAAGAAACCGTCGGGGGACCGCTTTTTACCCCAGGACGAGAAAACTGAGTCCGGGGCATTCCCGCTCGCGTTTTCTTGGGACGAGCACCGGAAGTCCTCGAGCTCAGCCCGTTTCCTTCGCTGCAAGTGCATTTCCAGTGGTTTCTGACACCGGACGAGCGTTCGCCACTCGTTGGAAGCTTCGGCCATCTTTTGGACCGTTTTGGGTCGCACCACAGTTCTCCCTCCAACGAGCTCGCTTCCCGACCTATACCTCCGGAAAACGTGTCAGGGAGCATGCCAGGAGTGTGGGTTGAAGTCCTCGGAGCACGAGACCCGAAGATCGAAAGACTTATGACCAATACGGAGCAAAGGGAAGAAACCGTCGGGGGACCGCTTTTTACCCCAGGACGAGAAAACTGAGTCCGGGGCATTCCCGCTCGCGTTTTCTTGGGACGAGCACCGGAAGTCCTCGAGCTCAGCCCGTTTCCTTCGCTGCAAGTGCATTTCCAGTGGTTTCTGACACCGGACGAGCGTTCGCCACTCGTTGGAAGCTTCGGCCATCTTTTGGACCGTTTTGGGTCGCACCACAGTTCTCCCTCCAACGAGCTCGCTTCCCGACCTATACCTCCGGAAAACGTGTCAGGGAGCATGCCAGGAGTGTGGGTTGAAGTCCTCGGAGCACGAGACCCGAAGATCGAAAGATTATGACCAATACGGAGCAAAGGGAAGAAACCGTCGGGGGACCGCTTTTTACCCCAGGACGAGAAAACTGAGTCCGGGGCATTCCCGCTCGCGTTTTCTTGGGACGAGCACCGGAAGTCCTCGAGCTCAGCCCGTTTCCTTCGCTGCAAGTGCATTTCCAGTGGTTTCTGACACCGGACGAGCGTTCGCCACTCGTTGGAAGCTTCGGCCATCTTTTGGACCGGTTTGGGTCGCACCACAGTTCTCCCTCCAACGAGCTCGCTTCCCGACCTATACCTCCGGAAAACGTGTCAGGGAGCATGCCAGGAGTGTGGGTTGAAGTCCTCGGAGCACGAGACCCGAAGATCGAAAGACTTATGACCAATACGGAGCAAAGGGAAGAAACCGTCGGGGGACCGCTTTTTACCCCAGGACGAGAAAACTGAGTCCGGGGCATTCCCGCTCGCGTTTTCTTGGGACTAGCACCGGAAGTCCTCGAGCTCAGCCCGTTTCCTTCGCTGCAAGTGCATTTCCAGTGGTTTCTGACACCGGACGAGCGTTCGCCACTCGTTGGAAGCTTCGGCCATCTTTTGGACCGTTTTGGGTCGCAGCACAGTTCTCCCTCCAACGAGCTCGCTTCCCGACCTATACCTCCGGAAAACGTGTCAGGGAGCATGCCAGGAGTGTGGGTTGAAGTCCTCGGAGCACGAGACCCGAAGATCGAAAGACTTATGAGCAATACGGGGCAAAGGGAAGAAACCATCGGGGGACCGCTTTTTACCCCAGGACGAGAAAACTGAGTCCGGGGCATTCCCGCTCGCGTTTTATTGGGACGAGCACCGGAAGTCCTCGAGCTCAGCCCGTTTCCTTCGCTGCAAGTGCATTTCCAGTGGTTTCTGACACCGGACGAGCGTTCGCCACTCGTTGGAAGCTTCGGCCATCTTTTGGACCGTTTTGGGTCGCACCACAGTTCTCCCTCCAACGAGCTCGCTTCCCGACCTATACCTCCGGAAAACGTGTCAGGGAGCATGCCAGGAGTGTGGGTTGAAGTCCTCGGAGCACGAGACCCGAAGATCGAAAGACTTATGAGCAATACGGGGCAAAGGGAAGAAACCGTCGGGGGACCGCTTTTTACCCCAGGACGAGAAAACTGAGTCCGGGGCATTCCCGCTCGCGTTTTCTTGGGACGAGCACCGGAAGTCCTCGAGCTCAGCCCGTTTCCTTCGCTGCAAGTGCATTTCCAGTGGTTTCTGACACCGGACGAGCGTTCGCCACTCGTTGGAAGCTTCGGCCATCTTTTGGACCGTTTTGGGTCGCACCACAGTTCTCCCTCCAACGAGCTCGCTTCCCGACCTATACCTCCGGAAAACGTGTCAGGGAGCATGCCAGGAGTGTGGGTTGAAGTCCTCGGAGCACGAGACCCGAAGATCGAAAGACTTATGACCAATACGGGGCAAAGGGAAGAAACCGTCGGGGGACCGCTTTTTACCCCAGGACGAGAAAACTGAGTTCGGGGCATTCCCGCTCGCGTTTTCTTGGGACGAGCACCGGAAGTCCTCGAGCTCAGCCCGTTTCCTTCGCTGCAAGTGCATTTCCAGTGGTTTCTGACACCGGACGAGCGTTCGCCACTCGTTGGAAGCTTCGACCATCTTTTGGACCGTTTTGGGTCGCACCACAGTTCTCCCTCCAACGAGCTCGCTTCCCGACCTATACCTCCGGAAAACGTGTCAGGGAGCATGCCAGGAGTGTGGGTTGAAGTCCTCGGAGCACGAGACCCGAAGATCGAAAGACTTATGACCAATACGGGGCAAAGGGAAGAAACCGTCGGGGGACCGCTTTTTACCCCAGGACGAGAAAACTGAGTCCGGGGCATTCCCGCTCGCGTTTTCTTGGGACGAGCACCGGAAGTCCTCGAGCTCAGCCCGTTTCCTTCGCTGCAAGTGCATTTCCAGTGGTTTCTGACACCGGACGAGCGTTCGCCACTCGTTGGAAGCTTCGGCCATCTTTTGGACCGGTTTGGGTCGCACCACAGTTCTCCCTCCAACGAGCTCGCTTCCCGACCTATACCTCCGGAAAACGTGTCAGGGAGCATGCCAGGAGTGTGGGTTGAAGTCCTCGGAGCACGAGACCCGAAGATCGAAAGACTTATGACCAATACGGAGCAAAGGGAAGAAACCGTCGGGGGACCGCTTTTTACCCCAGGACGAGAAAACTGAGTCCGGGGCATTCCCGCTCGCGTTTTCTTGGGACTAGCACCGGAAGTCCTCGAGCTCAGCCCGTTTCCTTCGCTGCAAGTGCATTTCCAGTGGTTTCTGACACCGGACGAGCGTTCGCCACTCGTTGGAAGCTTCGGCCATCTTTTGGACCGTTTTGGGTCGCACCACAGTTCTCCCTCCAACGAGCTCGCTTCCCGACCTATACCTCCGGAAAACGTGTCAGGGAGCATGCCAGGAGTGTGGGTTGAAGTCCTCGGAGCACGAGACCCGAAGATCGAAAGACTTATGAGCAATACGGGGCAAAGGGAAGAAACCATCGGGGGACCGCTTTTTACCCCAGGACGAGAAAACTGAGTCCGGGGCATTCCCGCTCGCGTTTTCTTGGGACGAGCACCGGAAGTCCTCGAGCTCAGCCCGTTTCCTTCGCTGCAAGTGCATTTCCAGTGGTTTCTGACACCGGACGAGCGTTCGCCACTCGTTGGAAGCTTCGGCCATCTTTTGGACCGTTTTGGGTCGCACCACAGTTCTCCCTCCAACGAGCTCGCTTCCCGACCTATACCTCCGGAAAACGTGTCAGGGAGCATGCCAGGAGTGTGGGTTGAAGTCCTCGGAGCACGAGACCCGAAGATCGAAAGACTTATGAGCAATACGGGGCAAAGGGAAGAAACCGTCGGGGGACCGCTTTTTACCCCAGGACGAGAAAACTGAGTCCGGGGCATTCCCGCTCGCGTTTTCTTGGGACGAGCACCGGAAGTCCTCGAGCTCAGCCCGTTTCCTTCGCTGCAAGTGCATTTCCAGTGGTTTCTGACACCGGACGAGCGTTCGCCACTCGTTGGAAGCTTCGGCCATCTTTTGGACCGTTTTGGGTCGCACCACAGTTCTCCCTCCAACGAGCTCGCTTCCCGACCTATACCTCCGGAAAACGTGTCAGGGAGCATGCCAGGAGTGTGGGTTGAAGTCCTCGGAGCACGAGACCCGAAGATCGAAAGACTTATGACCAATACGGGGCAAAGGGAAGAAACCGTCGGGGGACCGCTTTTTACCCCAGGACGAGAAAACTGAGTTCGGGGCATTCCCGCTCGCGTTTTCTTGGGACGAGCACCGGAAGTCCTCGAGCTCAGCCCGTTTCCTTCGCTGCAAGTGCATTTCCAGTGGTTTCTGACACCGGACGAGCGTTCGCCACTCGTTGGAAGCTTCGACCATCTTTTGGACCGTTTTGGGTCGCACCACAGTTCTCCCTCCAACGAGCTCGCTTCCCGACCTATACCTCCGGAAAACGTGTCAGGGAGCATGCCAGGAGTGTGGGTTGAAGTCCTCGGAGCACGAGACCCGAAGATCGAAAGACTTATGACCAATACGGGGCAAAGGGAAGAAACCGTCGGGGGACCGCTTTTTACCCCAGGACGAGAAAACTGAGTCCGGGGCATTCCCGCTCGCGTTTTCTTGGGACGAGCACCGGAAGTCCTCGAGCTCAGCCCGTTTCCTTCGCTGCAAGTGCATTTCCAGTGGTTTCTGACACCGGACGAGCGTTCGCCACTCGTTGGAAGCTTCGACCATCTTTTGGACCGTTTTGGGTCGCACCACAGTTCTCCCTCCAACGAGCTCGCTTCCTGACCTATACCTCCGGAAAACGTGTCAGGGAGCATGCCAGGAGTGTGGGTTGAAGTCCTCGGAGCACGAGACCCGAAGATCGAAAGACTTATGACCAATACGGGGCAAAGGGAAGAAACCGTCGGGGGACCGCTTTTTACCCCAGGACGAGAAAACTGAGTCCGGGGCATTCCCGCTCGCGTTTTCTTGGGACGAGCACCGGAAGTCCTCGAGCTCAGCCCGTTTCCTTCGCTGCAAGTGCATTTCCAGTGGTTTCTGACACCGGACGAGCGTTCGCCACTCGTTGGAAGCTTCGGCCATCTTTTGGACCGTTTTGGGTCGCACCACAGTTCTCCCTCCAACGAGCTCGCTTCCCGACCTATACCTCCGGAAAACGTGTCCGGGAGCATGCCAGGAGTGTGGGTTGAAGTCCTCGGAGCACGAGACCCGAAGATCGAAAGACTTATGACCAATACGGGGCAAAGGGAAGAAACCGTCGGGGGACCGCTTTTTACCCCAGGACGAGAAAACTGAGTCCGGGGCATTCCCGCTCGCGTTTTCTTGGGACGAGCACCGGAAGTCCTCGAGCTCAGCCCGTTTCCTTCGCTGCAAGTGCATTTCCAGTGGTTTCTGACACCGGACGAGCGTTCGCCACTCGTTGGAAGCTTCGGCCATCTTTTGGACCGTTTTGGGTCGCACCACAGTTCTCCCTCCAACGAGCTCGCTTCCCGACCTATACCTCCGGAAAACGTGTCAGGGAGCATGCCAGGAGTGTGGGTTGAAGTCCTCGGAGCACGAGACCCGAAGATCGAAAGACTTATGAGCAATACGGGGCAAAGGGAAGAAACCGTCGGGGGACCGCTTTTTACCCCAGGACGAGAAAACTGAGTCCGGGGCATTCCCGCTCGCGTTTTCTTGGGACGAGCACCGGAAGTCCTCGAGCTCAGCCCGTTTCCTTCGCTGCAAGTGCATTTCCAGTGGTTTCTGACACCGGACGAGCGTTCGCCACTCGTTGGAAGCTTCGGCCATCTTTTGGACCGTTTTGGGTCGCACCACAGTTCTCCCTCCAACGAGCTCGCTTCCCGACCTATACCTCCGGAAAACGTGTCAGGGAGCATGCCAGGAGTGTGGGTTGAAGTCCTCGGAGCACGAGACCCGAAGATCGAAAGACTTATGAGCAATACGGAGCAAAGGGAAGAAACCGTCGGGGGACCGCTTTTTACCCCAGGACGAGAAAACTGAGTCCGGGGCATTCCCGCTCGCGTTTTCTTGGGACGAGCACCGGAAGTCCTCGAGCT
The DNA here is from genome assembly GCF_025177605.1 of Cucumis melo. Lineage (NCBI taxonomy): Eukaryota > Viridiplantae > Streptophyta > Magnoliopsida > Cucurbitales > Cucurbitaceae > Cucumis > Cucumis melo. The sequence goes on along the minus strand of NW_026123723.1, from coordinate 43,879 downwards.
CAGCCCGTTTCCTTCGCTGCAAGTGCATTTCCAGTGGTTTCTGACACCGGACGAGCATTCGCCACTCGTTGGAAGTTTCGGCCATCTTTTGGACCGTTTTGGGTCGCACCACAGTTCTCCCTCCAACGAGCTCGCTTCCCGACCTATACCGCCGGAAAACGTGTCAGGGAGCATGCCAGGAGTGTGGGTTGAAGTCCTCGGAGCACGAGACCCGAAGATCGAAAGACTTATGACCAATACGGAGCAAAGGGAAGAAACCGTCGGGGGACCGCTTTTTACCCCAGGACGAGAAAACTGAGTCCGGGGCATTCCCGCTCGCGTTTTCTTGGGACGAGCACCGGAAGTCCTCGAGCTCAGCCCGTTTCCTTCGCTGCAAGTGCATTTCCAGTGGTTTCTGACACCGGACGAGCGTTCGCCATTCGTTGGAAGCTTCGGCCATCTTTTGGACCGTTTTGGGTCGCACCACAGTTCTCCCTCCAACGAGCTCGCTTCCCGACCTATACCTCCGGAAAACGTGTCAGGGAGCATGCCAGGAGTGTGGGTTGAAGTCCTCGGAGCACGAGACCCGAAGATCGAAAGACTTATGACCAATACGGAGCAAAGGGAAGAAACCGTCGGGGGACCGCTTTTTACACGAGGACGAGAAAACTGAGTCCGGGGCATTCCCGCTCGCGTTTTCTTGGGACGAGCACCGGAAGTCCTCGAGCTCAGCCCGTTTCCTTCGCTGCAAGTGCATTTCCAGTGGTTTCTGACACCGGACGAGCGTTCGCCACTCGTTAGGAGCTTCGGCCATCTTTTGGACCGTTTTGGGTCGCACCACAGTTCTCCCTCCAACGAGCTCGCTTCCCGACCTATACCTCCGGAAAACGTGTCAGGGAGCATGCCAGGAGTGTGGGTTGAAGTCCTCGGAGCACGAGACCCGAAGATCGAAAGACTTATGAGCAATACGGAGCAAAGGGAAGAAACCGTCGGGGGACCGCTTTTTACCCCAGGACGAGAAAACTGAGTCCGGGGCATTCCCGCTCGCGTTTTCTTGGGACGAGCACCGGAAGTCCTCGATCTCAGCCCGTTTCCTTCGCTGCAAGTGCATTTCCAGTGGTTTCTGACACCGGACGAGCGTTCGCCACTCGTTGGAAGCTTCGGCCATCTTTTGGACCGTTTTGGGTCGCACCACAGTTCTCCCTCCAACGAGCTCGCTTCCCGACCTATACCTCCGGAAAACGTGTCAGGGAGCATGCCAGGAGTGTGGGTTGAAGTCCTCGGAGCACGAGACCCGAAGATCGAAAGACTTATGAGCAATACGGAGCAAAGGGAAGAAACCGTCGGGGGACCGCTTTTTACCCGAGGACGAGAAAACTGAGTCCGGGGCATTCCCGCTCGCGTTTTCTTGGGACGAGCACCGGAAGTCCTCGAGCTCAGCCCGTTTCCTTCGCTGCAAGTGCATTTCCAGTGGTTTCTGACACCGGACGAGCGTTCGCCACTCGTTGGAAGCTTCGGCCATCTTTTGGACCGTTTTGGGTCGCACCACAGTTCTCCCTCCAACGAGCTCGCTTCCCGACCTATACCTCCGGAAAACGTGTCAGGGAGCATGCCAGGAGTGTGGGTTGAAGTCCTCGGAGCACGAGACCCGAAGATCGAAAGACTTATGACCAATACGGAGCAAAGGGAAGAAACCGTCGGGGGACCGCTTTTTACCCGAGGACGAGAAAACTGAGTCCAGGGCATTCCCGCTCGCGTTTTCTTGGGACGAGCACCGGAAATCCTCGAGCTCAGCCCGTTTCCTTCGCTGCAAGTGCATTTCCAGTGGTTTCTGACACCGGACGAGCGTTCGCCACTCGTTGGAAGCTTCGGCCATCTTTTGGACCGTTTTGGGTCGCACCACAGTTCTCCCTCCAACGAGCTCGCTTCCCGACCTATACCTCCGGAAAACGTGTCAGGGAGCACGCCAGGAGTGTGGGTTGAAGTCCTCGGAGCACGAGACCCGAAGATCGAAAGACTTATGAGCAATACGGAGAAAAGGGAAGAAACCGTCGGGGGACCGCTTTTTACCCGAGGATGAGAAAACTGAGTCCGGGGCATTCCCGCTCGCGTTTTCTTGGGACGAGCACCGGAAGTCCTCGAGCTCAGCCCGTTTCCTTCGCTGCAAGTGCATTTCCAGTGGTTTCTGACACCGGACGAGCGTTCGCCACTCGTTGGAAGCTTCGGCCATCTTTTGGACCGTTTTGGGTCGCACCACAGTTCTCCCTCCAACGAGCTCGCTTCCCGACCTATACCTCCGGAAAACGTGTCAGGGAGCATGCCAGGAGTGTGGGTTGAAGTCCTCGGAGCACGAGACCCGAAGATCGAAAGACTTATGACCAATACGGAGCAAAGGGAAGAAACCGTCGGGGGACCGCTTTTTACCCGAGGACGAGAAAACTGAGTCCGGGGCATTCCCGCTCGCGTTTTCTTGGGACGAGCACCGGAAATCCTCGAGCTCAGCCCGTTTCCTTCGCTGCAAGTGCATTTCCAGTGGTTTCTGACACCGGACGAGCGTTCGCCACTCGTTGGAAGCTTCGGCCATCTTTTGGACCGTTTTGGGTCGCACCACAGTTCTCCCTCCAACGAGCTCGCTTCCCGACCTATACCTCCGGAAAACGTGTCAGGGAGCACGCCAGGAGTGTGGGTTGAAGTCCTCGGAGCACGAGACCCGAAGATCGAAAGACTTATGAGCAATACGGAGCAAAGGGAAGAAACCGTCGGGGGACCGCTTTTTACCCGAGGACGAGAAAACTGAGTCCGGGGCATTCCCGCTCGCGTTTTCTTGGGACGAGCACCGGAAGTCCTCGAGCTCAGCCCGTTTCCTTCGCTGCAAGTGCATTTCCAGTGGTTTCTGACACCGGACGAGCGTTCGCCACTCGTTGGAAGCTTCGGCCATCTTTTGGACCGTTTTGGGTCGCACCACAGTTCTCCCTCCAACGAGCTCGCTTCCCGACCTATACCTCCGGAAAACGTGTCAGGGAGCATGCCAGGAGTGTGGGTTGAAGTCCTCGGAGCACGAGACCCGAAGATCGAAAGACTTATGACCAATACGGAGCAAAGGGAAGAAACCGTCGGGGGACCGCTTTTTACCCGAGGACGAGAAAACTGAGTCCGGGGCATTCCCGCTCGCGTTTTCTTGGGACGAGCACCGGAAATCCTCGAGCTCAGCCCGTTTCCTTCGCTGCAAGTGCATTTCCAGTGGTTTCTGACACCGGACGAGCGTTCGCCACTCGTTGGAAGCTTCGGCCATCTTTTGGACCGTTTTGGGTCGCACCACAGTTCTCCCTCCAACGAGCTCGCTTCCCGACCTATACCTCCGGAAAACGTGTCAGGGAGCACGCCAGGAGTGTGGGTTGAAGTCCTCGGAGCACGAGACCCGAAGATCGAAAGACTTATGAGCAATACGGAGCAAAGGGAAGAAACCGTCGGGGGACCGCTTTTTACCCCAGGACGAGAAAACTGAGTCCGGGGCATTCCCGCTCGCGTTTTCTTGGGACGAGCACCGGAAGTCCTCGAGCTCAGCCCGTTTCCTTCGCTGCAAGTGCATTTCCAGTGGTTTCTGACACCGGACGAGCGTTCGCCACTCGTTGGAAGCTTCGGCCATCTTTTGGACCGTTTTGGGTCGCACCACAGTTCTCCCTCCAACGAGCTCGCTTCCCGACCTATACCTCCGGAAAACGTGTCAGGGAGCATGCCAGGAGTGTGGGTTGAAGTCCTCGGAGCACGAGACCCGAAGATCGAAAGACTTATGAGCAATACGGGGCAAAGGGAAGAAACCGTCGGGGGACCGCTTTTTACCCCAGGACGAGAAAACTGAGTCCGGGGCATTCCCGCTCGCGTTTTCTTGGGACGAGCACCGGAAGTCCTCGAGCTCAGCCCGTTTCCTTCGCTGCAAGTGCATTTCCAGTGGTTTCTGACACCGGACGAGCGTTCGCCACTCGTTGGAAGCTTCGGCCATCTTTTGGACCGTTTTGGGTCGCACCACAGTTCTCCCTCCAACGAGCTCGCTTCCCGACCTATACCTCCGGAAAACGTGTCAGGGAGCATGCCAGGAGTGTGGGTTGAAGTCCTCGGAGCACGAGACCCGAAGATCGAAAGACTTATGACCAATACGGAGCAAAGGGAAGAAACCGTCGGGGGACCGCTTTTTACCCCAGGACGAGAAAACTGAGTCCGGGGCATTCCCGCTCGCGTTTTCTTGGGACGAGCACCGGAAGTCCTCGAGCTCAGCCCGTTTCCTTCGCTGCAAGTGCATTTCCAGTGGTTTCTGACACCGGACGAGCGTTCGCCACTCGTTGGAAGCTTCGGCCATCTTTTGGACCGTTTTGGGTCGCACCACAGTTCTCCCTCCAACGAGCTCGCTTCCCGACCTATACCTCCGGAAAACGTGTCAGGGAGCATGCCAGGAGTGTGGGTTGAAGTCCTCGGAGCACGAGACCCGAAGATCGAAAGACTTATGACCAATACGGAGCAAAGGGAAGAAACCGTCGGGGGACCGCTTTTTACCCCAGGACGAGAAAACTGAGTCCGGGGCATTCCCGCTCGCGTTTTCTTGGGACGAGCACCGGAAGTCCTCGAGCTCAGCCCGTTTCCTTCGCTGCAAGTGCATTTCCAGTGGTTTCTGACACCGGACGAGCGTTCGCCACTCGTTGGAAGCTTCGGCCATCTTTTGGACCGTTTTGGGTCGCACCACAGTTCTCCCTCCAACGAGCTCGCTTCCCGACCTATACCTCCGGAAAACGTGTCAGGGAGCATGCCAGGAGTGTGGGTTGAAGTCCTCGGAGCACGAGACCCGAAGATCGAAAGACTTATGAGCAATACGGAGCAAAGGGAAGAAACCGTCGGGGGACCGCTTTTTACCCCAGGACGAGAAAACTGAGTCCGGGGCATTCCCGCTCGCGTTTTCTTGGGACGAGCACCGGAAGTCCTCGAGCTCAGCCCGTTTCCTTCGCTGCAAGTGCATTTCCAGTGGTTTCTGACACCGGACGAGCGTTCGCCACTCGTTGGAAGCTTCGGCCATCTTTTGGACCGTTTTGGGTCGCACCACAGTTCTCCCTCCAACGAGCTCGCTTCCCGACCTATACCTCCGGAAAACGTGTCAGGGAGCATGCCAGGAGTGTGGGTTGAAGTCCTCGGAGCACGAGACCCGAAGATCGAAAGACTTATGACCAATACGGAGCAAAGGGAAGAAACCGTCGGGGGACCGCTTTTTACCCCAGGACGAGAAAACTGAGTCCGGGGCATTCCCGCTCGCGTTTTCTTGGGACGAGCACCGGAAGTCCTCGAGCTCAGCCCGTTTCCTTCGCTGCAAGTCCATTTCCAGTGGTTTCTGACACCGGACGAGCGTTCGCCACTCGTTGGAAGCTTCGGCCATCTTTTGGACCGTTTTGGGTCGCACCACAGTTCTCCCTCCAACGAGCTCGCTTCCCGACCTATACCTCCGGAAAACGTGTCAGGGAGCATGCCAGGAGTGTGGGTTGAAGTCCTCGGAGCACGAGACCCGAAGATCGAAAGACTTATGACCAATACGGAGCAAAGGGAAGAAACCGTCGGGGGACCGCTTTTTACCCCAGGACGAGAAAACTGAGTCCGGGGCATTCCCGCTCGCGTTTTCTTGGGACGAGCACCGGAAGTCCTCGAGCTCAGCCCGTTTCCTTCGCTGCAAGGGCATTTCCAGTGGTTTCTTACACCGGACGAGCGTTCGCCACTCGTTGGAAGCTTCGGCCATCTTTTGGACCGTTTTGGGTCGCACCACAGTTCTCCCTCCAACGAGCTCGCTTCCCGACCTATACCTCCGGAAAACGTGTCAGGGAGCATGCCAGGAGTGTGGGTTGAAGTCCTCGGAGCACGAGACCCGAAGATCGAAAGACTTATGACCAATACGGAGCAAAGGGAAGAAACCGTCGGGGGACCGCTTTTTACCCCAGGACGAGAAAACTGAGTCCGGGGCATTCCCGCTCGCGTTTTCTTGGGACGAGCACCGGAAGTCCTCGAGCTCAGCCCGTTTCCTTCGCTGCAAGTGCATTTCCAGTGGTTTCTGACACCGGACGAGCGTTCGCCACTCGTTGGAAGCTTCGGCCATCTTTTGGACCGTTTTGGGTCGCACCACATTTCTCCCTCCAACGAGCTCGCTTCCCGACCTATACCTCCGGAAAACGTGTCAGGGAGCATGCCAGGAGTGTGGGTTGAAGTCCTCGGAGCACGAGACCCAAAGATCGAAAGACTTATGACCAATACGGAGCAAAGGGAAGAAACCGTCGGGGGACCGCTTTTTACCCCAGGACGAGAAAACTGAGTCCGGGGCATTCCCGCTCGCGTTTTCTTGGGACGAGCACCGGAAGTCCTCGAGCTCAGCCCGTTTCCTTCGCTGCAAGTGCATTTCCAGTGGTTTCTGACACCGGACGAGCGTTCGCCACTCGTTGGAAGCTTCGGCCATCTTTTGGACCGTTTTGGGTCGCACCACAGTTCTCCCTCCAACGAGCTCGCTTCCCGACCTATACCTCCGGAAAACGTGTCAGGGAGCATGCCAGGAGTGTGGGTTGAAGTCCTCGGAGCACGAGACCCGAAGATCGAAAGACTTATGACCAATACGGAGCAAAGGGAAGAAACCGTCGGGGGACCGCTTTTTACCCCAGGACGAGAAAACTGAGTCCGGGGCATTCCCGCTCGCGTTTTCTTGGGACGAGCACCGGAAGTCCTCGAGCTCAGCCCGTTTCCTTCGCTGCAAGTGCATTTCCAGTGGTTTCTGACACCGGACGAGCGTTCGCCACTCGTTGGAAGCTTCGGCCATCTTTTGGACCGTTTTGGGTCGCACCACAGTTCTCCCTCCAACGAGCTCGCTTCCCGACCTATACCTCCGGAAAACGTGTCAGGGAGCATGCCAGGAGTGTGGGTTGAAGTCCTCGGAGCACGAGACCCGAAGATCGAAAGACTTATGAGCAATACGGGGCAAAGGGAAGAAACCGTCGGGGGACCGCTTTTTACCCCAGGACGAGAAAACTGAGTCCGGGGCATTCCCGCTCGCGTTTTCTTGGGACGAGCACCGGAAGTCCTCGAGCTCAGCCCGTTTCCTTCGCTGCAAGTGCATTTCCAGTGGTTTCTGACACCGGACGAGCGTTCGCCACTCGTTGGAAGCTTCGGCCATCTTTTGGACCGTTTTGGGTCGCACCACAGTTCTCCCTCCAACGAGCTCGCTTCCCGACCTATACCTCCGGAAAACGTGTCAGGGAGCATGCCAGGAGTGTGGGTTGAAGTCCTCGGAGCACGAGACCCGAAGATCGAAAGACTTATGACCAATACGGAGCAAAGGGAAGAAACCGTCGGGGGACCGCTTTTTACCCCAGGACGAGAAAACTGAGTCCGGGGCATTCCCGCTCGCGTTTTCTTGGGACGAGCACCGGAAGTCCTCGAGCTCAGCCCGTTTCCTTCGCTGCAAGTGCATTTCCAGTGGTTTCTGACACCGGACGAGCGTTCGCCACTCGTTGGAAGCTTCGGCCATCTTTTGGACCGTTTTGGGTCGCACCACAGTTCTCCCTCCAACGAGCTCGCTTCCCGACCTATACCTCCGGAAAACGTGTCAGGGAGCATGCCAGGAGTGTGGGTTGAAGTCCTCGGAGCACGAGACCCGAAGATCGAAAGACTTATGACCAATACGGAGCAAAGGGAAGAAACCGTCGGGGGACCGCTTTTTACCCCAGGACGAGAAAACTGAGTCCGGGGCATTCCCGCTCGCGTTTTCTTGGGACGAGCACCGGAAGTCCTCGAGCTCAGCCCGTTTCCTTCGCTGCAAGTGCATTTCCAGTGGTTTCTGACACCGGACGAGCGTTCGCCACTCGTTGGAAGCTTCGGCCATCTTTTGGACCGTTTTGGGTCGCACCACAGTTCTCCCTCCAACGAGCTCGCTTCCCGACCTATACCTCCGGAAAACGTGTCAGGGAGCATGCCAGGAGTGTGGGTTGAAGTCCTCGGAGCACGAGACCCGAAGATCGAAAGACTTATGAGCAATACGGAGCAAAGGGAAGAAACCGTCGGGGGACCGCTTTTTACCCCAGGACGAGAAAACTGAGTCCGGGGCATTCCCGCTCGCGTTTTCTTGGGACGAGCACCGGAAGTCCTCGAGCTCAGCCCGTTTCCTTCGCTGCAAGTGCATTTCCAGTGGTTTCTGACACCGGACGAGCGTTCGCCACTCGTTGGAAGCTTCGGCCATCTTTTGGACCGTTTTGGGTCGCACCACAGTTCTCCCTCCAACGAGCTCGCTTCCCGACCTATACCTCCGGAAAACGTGTCAGGGAGCATGCCAGGAGTGTGGGTTGAAGTCCTCGGAGCACGAGACCCGAAGATCGAAAGACTTATGACCAATACGGAGCAAAGGGAAGAAACCGTCGGGGGACCGCTTTTTACCCCAGGACGAGAAAACTGAGTCCGGGGCATTCCCGCTCGCGTTTTCTTGGGACGAGCACCGGAAGTCCTCGAGCTCAGCCCGTTTCCTTCGCTGCAAGTCCATTTCCAGTGGTTTCTGACACCGGACGAGCGTTCGCCACTCGTTGGAAGCTTCGGCCATCTTTTGGACCGTTTTGGGTCGCACCACAGTTCTCCCTCCAACGAGCTCGCTTCCCGACCTATACCTCCGGAAAACGTGTCAGGGAGCATGCCAGGAGTGTGGGTTGAAGTCCTCGGAGCACGAGACCCGAAGATCGAAAGACTTATGACCAATACGGAGCAAAGGGAAGAAACCGTCGGGGGACCGCTTTTTACCCCAGGACGAGAAAACTGAGTCCGGGGCATTCCCGCTCGCGTTTTCTTGGGACGAGCACCGGAAGTCCTCGAGCTCAGCCCGTTTCCTTCGCTGCAAGGGCATTTCCAGTGGTTTCTTACACCGGACGAGCGTTCGCCACTCGTTGGAAGCTTCGGCCATCTTTTGGACCGTTTTGGGTCGCACCACAGTTCTCCCTCCAACGAGCTCGCTTCCCGACCTATACCTCCGGAAAACGTGTCAGGGAGCATGCCAGGAGTGTGGGTTGAAGTCCTCGGAGCACGAGACCCGAAGATCGAAAGACTTATGACCAATACGGAGCAAAGGGAAGAAACCGTCGGGGGACCGCTTTTTACCCCAGGACGAGAAAACTGAGTCCGGGGCATTCCCGCTCGCGTTTTCTTGGGACGAGCACCGGAAGTCCTCGAGCTCAGCCCGTTTCCTTCGCTGCAAGTGCATTTCCAGTGGTTTCTGACACCGGACGAGCGTTCGCCACTCGTTGGAAGCTTCGGCCATCTTTTGGACCGTTTTGGGTCGCACCACATTTCTCCCTCCAACGAGCTCGCTTCCCGACCTATACCTCCGGAAAACGTGTCAGGGAGCATGCCAGGAGTGTGGGTTGAAGTCCTCGGAGCACGAGACCCAAAGATCGAAAGACTTATGACCAATACGGAGCAAAGGGAAGAAACCGTCGGGGGACCGCTTTTTACCCCAGGACGAGAAAACTGAGTCCGGGGCATTCCCGCTCGCGTTTTCTTGGGACGAGCACCGGAAGTCCTCGAGCTCAGCCCGTTTCCTTCGCTGCAAGTGCATTTCCAGTGGTTTCTGACACCGGACGAGCGTTCGCCACTCGTTGGAAGCTTCGGCCATCTTTTGGACCGTTTTGGGTCGCACCACAGTTCTCCCTCCAACGAGCTCGCTTCCCGACCTATACCTCCGGAAAACGTGTCAGGGAGCATGCCAGGAGTGTGGGTTGAAGTCCTCGGAGCACGAGACCCGAAGATCGAAAGACTTATGAGCAATACGGAGCAAAGGGAAGAAACCGTCGGGGGACCGCTTTTTACCCCAGGACGAGAAAACTGAGTCCGGGGCATTCCCGCTCGCGTTTTCTTGGGACGAGCACCGGAAGTCCTCGAGCTCAGCCCGTTTCCTTCGCTGCAAGTGCATTTCCAGTGGTTTCTGACACCGGACGAGCGTTCGCCACTCGTTGGAAGCTTCGGCCATCTTTTGGACCGTTTTGGGTCGCACCACAGTTCTCCCTCCAACGAGCTCGCTTCCCGACCTATACCTCCGGAAAACGTGTCAGGGAGCATGCCAGGAGTGTGGGTTGAAGTCCTCAGAGCACGAGACCCGAAGATCGAAAGACTTATGACCAATACGGAGCAAAGGGAAGAAACCGTCGGGGGACCGCTTTTTACCCCAGGACGAGAAAACTGAGTCCGGGGCATTCCCGCTCGCGTTTTCTTGGGACGAGCACCGGAAGTCCTCGAGCTCAGCCCGTTTCCTTCGCTGCAAGTGCATTTCCAGTGGTTTCTGACACCGGACGAGCGTTCGCCACTCGTTGGAAGCTTCGGCCATCTTTTGGACCGTTTTGGGTCGCACCACAGTTCTCCCTCCAACGAGCTCGCTTCCCGACCTATACCTCCGGAAAACGTGTCAGGGAGCATGCCAGGAGTGTGGGTTGAAGTCCTCGGAGCACGAGACCCGAAGATCGAAAGACTTATGACCAATACGGAGCAAAGGGAAGAAACCGTCGGGGGACCGCTTTTTACCCCAGGACGAGAAAACTGAGTCCGGGGCATTCCCGCTCGCGTTTTCTTGGGACGAGCACCGGAAGTTCTCGAGCTCAGCCCGTTTCCTTCGCTGCAAGTGCATTTCCAGTGGTTTCTGACACCGGACGAGCGTTCGCCACTCGTTGGAAGCTTCGGCCATCTTTTGGACCGTTTTGGGTCGCACCACAGTTCTCCCTCCAACGAGCTCGCTTCCCGACCTATACCTCCGGAAAACGTGTCAGGGAGCATGCCAGGAGTGTGGGTTGAAGTCCTCGGAGCACGAGACCCGAAGATCGAAAGACTTATGACCAATACGGAGCAAAGGGAAGAAACCGTCGGGGGACCGCTTTTTACCCCAGGACGAGAAAACTGAGTCCGGGGCATTCCCGCTCGCGTTTTCTTGGGACGAGCACCGGAAGTCCTCGAGCTCAGCCCGTTTCCTTCGCTGCAAGTGCATTTCCAGTGGTTTCTGACACCGTACGAGCGTTCGCCACTCGTTGGAAGCTTCGGCCATCTTTTGGACCGTTTTGGGTCGCACCACAGTTCTCCCTCCAACGAGCTCGCTTCCCGACCTATACCTCCGGAAAACGTGTCAGGGAGCATGCCAGGAGTGTGGGTTGAAGTCCTCAGAGCACGAGACCCGAAGATCGAAAGACTTATGACCAATACGGAGCAAAGGGAAGAAACCGTCGGGGGACCGCTTTTTACCCCAGGACGAGAAAACTGAGTCCGGGGCATTCCCGCTCGCGTTTTCTTGGGACGAGCACCGGAAGTCCTCGAGCTCAGCCCGTTTCCTTCGCTGCAAGTGCATTTCCAGTGGTTTCTGACACCGGACGAGCGTTCGCCACTCGTTGGAAGCTTCGGCCATCTTTTGGACCGTTTTGGGTCGCACCACAGTTCTCCCTCCAACGAGCTCGCTTCCCGACCTATACCTCCGGAAAACGTGTCAGGGAGCATGCCAGGAGTGTGGGTTGAAGTCCTCGGAGCACGAGACCCGAAGATCGAAAGACTTATGACCAATACAGAGCAAAGGGAAGAAGCCGTCGGGGGACCGCTTTTTACCCCAGGACGAGAAAACTGAGTCCGGGGCATTCCCGCTCGCGTTTTCTTGGGACGAGCACCGGAAGTCCTCGAGCTCAGCCCGTTTCCTTCGCTGCAAGTGCATTTCCAGTGGTTTCTGACACCGGACGAGCGTTCGCCACTCGTTGGAAGCTTCGGCCATCTTTTGGACCGTTTTGGGTCGCACCACAGTTCTCCCTCCAACGAGCTCGCTTCCCGACCTATACCTCCGGAAAACGTGTCAGGGAGCATGCCAGGAGTGTGGGTTGAAGTCCTCGGAGCACGAGACCCGAAGATCGAAAGACTTATGACCAATACGGAGCAAAGGGAAGAAGTCGTCGGGGGACCGCTTTTTACCCCAGGACGAGAAAACTGAGTCCGGGGCATTCCCGCTCGCGTTTTCTTGGGACGAGCACCGGAAGTCCTCGAGCTCAGCCCGTTTCCTTCGCTGCAAGTGCATTTCCAGTGGTTTCTGACACCGGACGAGCGTTCGCCACTCGTTGGAAGCTTCGGCCATCTTTTGGACCGTTTTGGGTCGCACCACAGTTCTCCCTCCAACGAGCTCGCTTCCCGACCTATACCTCCGGAAAACGTGTCAGGGAGCATGCCAGGAGTGTGGGTTGAAGTCCTCGGAGCACGAGACCCGAAGATCGAAAGACTTATGACCAATACGGAGCAAAGGGAAGAAGCCGTCGGGGGACCGCTTTTTACCCCAGGACGAGAAAACTGAGTCCGGGGCATTCCCGCTCGCGTTTTCTTGGGACGAGCACCGGAAGTCCTCGAGCTCAGCCCGTTTCCTTCGCTGCAAGTGCATTTCCAGTGGTTTCTGACACCGGACGAGCGTTCGCCACTCGTTGGAAGCTTCGGCCATCTTTTGGACCGTTTTGGGTCGCACCACAGTTCTCCCTCCAACGAGCTCGCTTCCCGACCTATACCTCCGGAAAACGTGTCAGGGAGCATGCCAGGAGTGTGGGTTGAAGTCCTCGGAGCACGAGACCCGAAGATCGAAAGACTTATGACCAATACGGAGCAAAGGGAAGAAGCCGTCGGGGGACCGCTTTTTACCCCAGGACGAGAAAACTGAGTCCGGGGCATTCCCGCTCGCGTTTTCTTGGGACGAGCACCGAAAGTCCTCGAGCTCAGCCCGTTTCCTTCGCTGCAAGTGCATTTCCAGTGGTTTCTGACACCGGACGAGCGTTCGCCACTCGTTGGAAGCTTCGGCCATCTTTTGGACCGTTTTGGGTCGCACCACAGTTCTCCCTCCAACGAGCTCGCTTCCCGACCTATACCTCCGGAAAACGTGTTAGGGAGCATGCCAGGAGTGTGGGTTGAAGTCCTCGGAGCACGAGACCCGAAGATCGAAAGACTTATGACCAATACGGAGCAAAGGGAAGAAACCGTCGGGGGACCGCTTTTTACCCCAGGACGAGAAAACTGAGTCCGGGGCATTCCCGCTCGCGTTTTCTTGGGACGAGTACCGGAAGTCCTCGAGCTCAGCCCGTTTCCTTCGCTGCAAGTGCATTTCCAGTGGTTTCTGACACCGGACGAGCGTTCGCCACTCGTTGGAAGCTTCGGCCATCTTTTGGACCGTTTTGGGTCACCACAGTTCTCCCTCCAACGAGCTCGCTTCCCGACCTATACCTCCGGAAAACGTGTCAGGGAGCATGCCAGGAGTGTGGGTTGAAGTCCTCGGAGCACGAGACCCGAAGATCGAAAGACTTATGACCAATACGGAGCAAAGGGAAGAAGCCGTCGGGGGACCGCTTTTTACCCCAGGACGAGAAAACTGAGTCCGGGGCATTCCCGCTCGCGTTTTCTTGGGACGAGCACCGGAAGTCCTCGAGCTCAGCCCGTTTCCTTCGCTGCAAGTGCATTTCCAGTGGTTTCTGACACCGGACGAGCGTTCGCCACTCGTTGGAAGCTTCGGCCATCTTTTGGACCGTTTTGGGTCGCACCACAGTTCTCCCTCCAACGAGCTCGCTTCCCGACCTATACCTCCGGAAAACGTGTCAGGGAGCATGCCAGGAGTGTGGGTTGAAGTCCTCGGAGCACGAGACCCGAAGATCGAAAGACTTATGACCAATACGGAGCAAAGGGAAGAAGCCGTCGGGGGACCGCTTTTTACCCCAGGACGAGAAAACTGAGTCCGGGGCATTCCCGCTCGCGTTTTCTTGGGACGAGCACCGGAAGTCCTCGAGCTCAGCCCGTTTCCTTCGCTGCAAGTGCATTTCCAGTGGTTTCTGACACCGGACGAGCGTTCGCCACTCGTTGGAAGCTTCGGCCATCTTTTGGACCGTTTTGGGTCGCACCACAGTTCTCCCTCCAACGAGCTCGCTTCCCGACCTATACCTCCGGAAAACGTGTCAGGGAGCATGCCAGGAGTGTGGGTTGAAGTCCTCGGAGCACGAGACCCGAAGATCGAAAGACTTATGACCAATACGGAGCAAAGGGAAGAAGCCGTCGGGGGACCGCTTTTTACCCCAGGACGAGAAAACTGAGTCCGGGGCATTCCCGCTCGCGTTTTCTTGGGACGAGCACCGAAAGTCCTCGAGCTCAGCCCGTTTCCTTCGCTGCAAGTGCATTTCCAGTGGTTTCTGACACCGGACGAGCGTTCGCCACTCGTTGGAAGCTTCGGCCATCTTTTGGACCGTTTTGGGTCGCACCACAGTTCTCCCTCCAACGAGCTCGCTTCCCGACCTATACCTCCGGAAAACGTGTCAGGGAGCATGCCAGGAGTGTGGGTTGAAGTCCTCGGAGCACGAGACCCGAAGATCGAAAGACTTATGACCAATACGGAGCAAAGGGAAGAAGCCGTCGGGGGACCGCTTTTTACCCCAGGACGAGAAAACTGAGTCCGGGGCATTCCCGCTCGCGTTTTCTTGGGACGAGCACCGGAAGTCCTCGAGCTCAGCCCGTTTCCTTCGCTGCAAGTGCATTTCCAGTGGTTTCTGACACCGGACGAGCGTTCGCCACTCGTTGGAAGCTTCGGCCATCTTTTGGACCGTTTTGGGTCGCACCACAGTTCTCCCTCCAACGAGCTCGCTTCCCGACCTATACCTCCGGAAAACGTGTCCGGGAGCATGCCAGGAGTGTGGGTTGAAGTCCTCGGAGCACGAGACCCGAAGATCGAAAGACTTATGACCAATACGGAGCAAAGGGAAGAAACCGTCGGGGGACCGCTTTTTACCCCAGTACGAGAAAACTGAGTCCGGGGCATTCCCGCTCGCGTTTTCTTGGGACGAGCACCGGAAGTCCTCGAGCTCAGCCCGTTTCCTTCGCTGCAAGTGCATTTCCAGTGGTTTCTGACACCGGACGAGCGTTCGCCACTCGTTGGAAGCTTCGGCCATCTTTTGGACCGTTTTGGGTCGCACCACAGTTCTCCCTCCAACGAGCTCGCTTCCCGACCTATACCTCCGGAAAACGTGTCAGGGAGCATGCCAGGAGTGTGGGTTGAAGTCCTCGGAGCACGAGACCCGAAGATCGAAAGACTTATGACCAATACGGAGCAAAGGGAAGAAGCCGTCGGGGGACCGCTTTTTACCCCAGGACGAGAAAACTGAGTCCGGGGCATTCCCGCTCGCGTTTTCTTGGGACGAGCACCGGAAGTCCTCGAGCTCAGCCCGTTTCCTTCGCTGCAAGTGCATTTCCAGTGGTTTCTGACACCGGACGAGCGTTCGCCACTCGTTGGAAGCTTCGGCCATCTTTTGGACCGTTTTGGGTCGCACCACAGTTCTCCCTCCAACGAGCTCGCTTCCCGACCTATACCTCCGGAAAACGTGTCAGGGAGCATGCCAGGAGTGTGGGTTGAAGTCCTCGGAGCACGAGACCCGAAGATCGAAAGACTTATGACCAATACGGAGCAAAGGGAAGAAGCCGTCGGGGGACCGCTTTTTACCCCAGGACGAGAAAACTGAGTCCGGGGCATTCCCGCTCGCGTTTTCTTGGGACGAGCACCGGAAGTCCTCGAGCTCAGCCCGTTTCCTTCGCTGCAAGTGCATTTCCAGTGGTTTCTGACACCGGACGAGCGTTCGCCACTCGTTGGAAGCTTCGGCCATCTTTTGGACCGTTTTGGGTCGCACCACAGTTCTCCCTCCAACGAGCTCGCTTCCCGACCTATACCTCCGGAAAACGTGTCAGGGAGCATGCCAGGAGTGTGGGTTGAAGTCCTCGGAGCACGAGACCCGAAGATCGAAAGACTTATGACCAATACGGAGCAAAGGGAAGAAGCCGTCGGGGGACCGCTTTTTACCCCAGGACGAGAAAACTGAGTCCGGGGCATTCCCGCTCGCGTTTTCTTGGGACGAGCACCGAAAGTCCTCGAGCTCAGCCCGTTTCCTTCGCTGCAAGTGCATTTCCAGTGGTTTCTGACACCGGACGAGCGTTCGCCACTCGTTGGAAGCTTCGGCCATCTTTTGGACCGTTTTGGGTCGCACCACAGTTCTCCCTCCAACGAGCTCGCTTCCCGACCTATACCTCCGGAAAACGTGTCAGGGAGCATGCCAGGAGTGTGGGTTGAAGTCCTCGGAGCACGAGACCCGAAGATCGAAAGACTTATGACCAATACGGAGCAAAGGGAAGAAGCCGTCGGGGGACCGCTTTTTACCCCAGGACGAGAAAACTGAGTCCGGGGCATTCCCGCTCGCGTTTTCTTGGGACGAGCACCGGAAGTCCTCGAGCTCAGCCCGTTTCCTTCGCTGCAAGTGCATTTCCAGTGGTTTCTGACACCGGACGAGCATTCGCCACTCGTTGGAAGCTTCGGCCATCTTTTGGACCGTTTTGGGTCGCACCACAGTTCTCCCTCCAACGAGCTCGCTTCCCGACCTATACCTCCGGAAAACGTGTCAGGGAGCATGCCAGGAGTGTGGGTTGAAGTCCTCGGAGCACGAGACCCGAAGATCGAAAGACTTATGACCAATACGGAGCAAAGGGAAGAAGCCGTCGGGGGACCGCTTTTTACCCCAGGACGAGAAAACTGAGTCCGGGGCATTCCCGCTCGCGTTTTCTTGAGACGAGCACCGAAAGTCCTCGAGCTCAGCCCGTTTCCTTCGCTGCAAGTGCATTTCCAGTGGTTTCTGACACCGGACGAGCGTTCGCCACTCGTTGGAAGCTTCGGCCATCTTTTGGACCGTTTTGGGTCGCACCACAGTTCTCCCTCCAACGAGCTCGCTTCCCGACCTATACCTCCGGAAAACGTGTCAGGGAGCATGCCAGGAGTGTGGGTTGAAGTCCTCGGAGCACGAGACCCGAAGATCGAAAGACTTATGACCAATACGGAGCAAAGGGAAGAAGCCGTCGGGGGACCGCTTTTTACCCCAGGACGAGAAAACTGAGTCCGGGGCATTCCCGCTCGCGTTTTCTTGGGACGAGCACCGGAAGTCCTCGAGCTCAGCCCGTTTCCTTCGCTGCAAGGCATTTCCAGTGGTTTCTGACACCGGACGAGCGTTCGCCACTCGTTGGAAGCTTCGGCCATCTTTTGGACCGTTTTGGGTCGCACCACAGTTCTCCCTCCAACGAGCTCGCTTCCCGACCTATACCTCCGGAAAACGTGTCAGGGAGCATGCCAGGAGTGTGGGTTGAAGTCCTCGGAGCACGAGACCCGAAGATCGAAAGACTTATGACCAATACGGAGCAAAGGGAAGAAACCGTCGGGGGACCGCTTTTTACCCCAGTACGAGAAAACTGAGTCCGGGGCATTCCCGCTCGCGTTTTCTTGGGACGAGCACCGGAAGTCCTCGAGCTCAGCCCGTTTCCTTCGCTGCAAGTGCATTTCCAGTGGTTTCTGACACCGGACGAGCGTTCGCCACTCGTTGGAAGCTTCGGCCATCTTTTGGACCGTTTTGGGTCGCACCACAGTTCTCCCTCCAACGAGCTCGCTTCCCGACCTATACCTCCGGAAAACGTGTCAGGGAGCATGCCAGGAGTGTGGGTTGAAGTCCTCGGAGCACGAGACCCGAAGATCGAAAGACTTATGACCAATACGGAGCAAAGGGAAGAAGCCGTCGGGGGACCGCTTTTTACCCCAGGACGAGAAATTTGAGTCCGGGGCATTCCCGCTCGCGTTTTCTTGGGACGAGCACCGGAAGTCCTCGAGCTCAGCCCGTTTCCTTCGCTGCATGTGCATTTCCAGTGGTTTCTGACACCGGACGAGCGTTCGCCACTCGTTGGAAGCTTCGGCCATCTTTTGGACCGTTTTGGGTCGCACCACAGTTCTCCCTCCAACGAGCTCGCTTCCCGACCTATACCTCCGGAAAACGTGTCAGGGAGCATGCCAGGAGTGTGGGTTGAAGTCCTCGGAGCACGAGACCTGAAGATCGAAAGACTTATGACCAATACGGAGCAAAGGGAAGAAACCGTCGGGGGACCGCTTTTTACCCCAGGACGAGAAAACTGAGTCCGGGGCATTCCCGCTCGCGTTTTCTTGGGACGAGCACTGGAAGTCCTCGAGCTCAGCCCGTTTCCTTCGCTGCAAGTGCATTTCCAGTGGTTTCTGACACCGGACGAGCGTTCGCCACTCGTTGGAAGCTTCGGCCATCTTTTGGACCGTTTTGGGTCGCACCACAGTTCTCCCTCCAACGAGCTCGCTTCCCGACCTATACCTCCGGAAAACGTGTCAGGGAGCATGCCAGGAGTGTGGGTTGAAGTCCTCGGAGCACGAGACCCGAAGATCGAAAGACTTATGACCAATACGGAGCAAAGGGAAGAAACCGTCGGGGGACCGCTTTTTACCCCAGGACGAGAAAACTGAGTCCGGGGCATTCCCGCTCGCGTTTTCTTGGGACGAGCACCGGAAGTCCTCGAGCTCAGCCCGTTTCCTTCGCTGCAAGTGCATTTCCAGTGGTTTCTGACACCGGACGAGCGTTCGCCACTCGTTGGAAGCTTCGGCCATCTTTTGGACCGTTTTGGGTCGCACCAGAGTTCTCCCTCCAACGAGCTCGCTTCCCGACCTATACCTCCGGAAAACGTGTCAGGGAGCATGCCAGGAGTGTGGGTTGAAGTCCTCGGAGCACGAGACCCGAAGATCGAAAGACTTATGACCAATACGGAGCAAAGGGAAGAAACCGTCGGGGGACCGCTTTTTACCCCAGGACGAGAAAACTGAGTCCGGGGCATTCCCGCTCGCGTTTTCTTGGGACGAGCACCGGAAGTCCTCGAGCTCAGCCCGTTTCCTTCGCTGCAAGTGCATTTCCAGTGGTTTCTGACACCGGACGAGCGTTCGCCACTCGTTGGAAGCTTCGGCCATCTTTTGGACCGTTTTGGGTCGCACCACAGTTCTCCCTCCAACGAGCTCGCTTCCCGACCTATACCTCCGGAAAACGTGTCAGGGAGCATGCCAGGAGTGTGGGTTGAAGTCCTCGGGGCACGAGACCCGAAGATCGAAAGACTTATGACCAATACGGAGCAAAGGGAAGAAACCGTCGGGGGACCGCTTTTTACCCCAGGACGAGAAAACTGAGTCCGGGGCATTCCCGCTCGCGTTTTCTTGGGACGAGCAC
Organism: Cucumis melo; assembly: GCF_025177605.1. NCBI lineage: Eukaryota > Viridiplantae > Streptophyta > Magnoliopsida > Cucurbitales > Cucurbitaceae > Cucumis > Cucumis melo. Next base: position 24,782 of record NW_026123723.1, on the reverse strand, counting down.
CGGAAGTCCTCGAGCTCAGCCCGTTTCCTTCGCTGCAAGTGCATTTCCAGTGGTTTCTGACACCGGACGAGCGTTCGCCACTCGTTGGAAGCTTCGGCCATCTTTTGGACCGTTTTGGGTCGCACCACAGTTCTCCCTCCAACGAGCTCGCTTCCCGACCTATACCTCCGGAAAACGTGTCAGGGAGCATGCCAGGAGTGTGGGTTGAAGTCCTCGGAGCACGAGACCCGAAGATCGAAAGACTTATGACCAATACGGAGCAAAGGGAAGAAACCGTCGGGGGACCGCTTTTTACCCCAGGGCGAGAAAACTGAGTCCGGGGCATTCCCGCTCGCGTTTTCTTGGGACGAGCACCGGAAGTCCTCGAGCTCAGCCCGTTTCCTTCGCTGCAAGTGCATTTCCAGTGGTTTCTGACACCGGACGAGCGTTCGCCACTCGTTGGAAGCTTCGGCCATCTTTTGGACCGTTTTGGGTCGCACCAGAGTTCTCCCTCCAACGAGCTCGCTTCCCGACCTATACCTCCGGAAAACGTGTCAGGGAGCATGCCAGGAGTGTGGGTTGAAGTCCTCGGAGCACGAGACCCGAAGATCGAAAGACTTATGACCAATACGGAGCAAAGGGAAGAAACCGTCGGGGGACCGCTTTTTACCCCAGGACGAGAAAACTGAGTTCGGGGCATTCCCGCTCGCGTTTTCTTGGGACGAGCACCGGAAGTCCTCGAGCTCAGCCCGTTTCCTTCGCTGCAAGTGCATTTCCAGTGGTTTCTGACACCGGACGAGCGTTCGCCACTCGTTGGAAGCTTCGGCCATCTTTTGGACCGTTTTGGGTCGCACCACAGTTCTCCCTCCAACGAGCTCGCTTCCCGACCTATACCTCCGGAAAACGTGTCAGGGAGCATGCCAGGAGTGTGGGTTGAAGTCCTCGGAGCACGAGACCCGAAGATCGAAAGACTTATGACCAATACGGAGCAAAGGGAAGAAACCGTCGGGGGACCGCTTTTTACCCCAGGACGAGAAAACTGAGTCCGGGGCATTCCCGCTCGCGTTTTCTTGGGACGAGCACCGGAAGTCCTCGAGCTCAGCCCGTTTCCTTCGCTGCAAGTGCATTTCCAGTGGTTTCTGACACCGGACGAGCGTTCGCCACTCGTTGGAAGCTTCGGCCATCTTTTGGACCGTTTTGGGTCGCACCACAGTTCTCCCTCCAACGAGCTCGCTTCCCGACCTATACCTCCGGAAAACGTGTCAGGGAGCATGCCAGGAGTGTGGGTTGAAGTCCTCGGAGCACGAGACCCGAAGATCGAAAGACTTATGACCAATACGGAGCAAAGGGAAGAAACCGTCGGGGGATCGCTTTTTACCCCAGGACGAGAAAACTGAGTCCGGGGCATTCCCGCTCGCGTTTTCTTGGGACGAGCACCGGAAGTCCTCGAGCTCAGCCCGTTTCCTTCGCTGCAAGTGCATTTCCAGTGGTTTCTGACACCGGACGAGCGTTCGCCACTCGTTGGAAGCTTCGGCCATCTTTTGGACCGTTTTGGGTCGCACCACAGTTCTCCCTCCAACGAGCTCGCTTCCCGACCTATACCTCCGGAAAACGTGTCAGGGAGCATGCCAGGAGTGTGGGTTGAAGTCCTCGGAGCACGAGACCCGAAGATCGAAAGACTTATGACCAATACGGAGCAAAGGGAAGAAACCGTCGGGGGACCGCTTTTTACCCCAGGACGAGAAAACTGAGTCCGGGGCATTCCCGCTCGCGTTTTCTTGGGACGAGCACCGGAAGTCCTCGAGCTCAGCCCGTTTCCTTCGCTGCAAGTGCATTTCCAGTGGTTTCTGACACCGGACGAGCGTTCGCCACTCGTTGGAAGCTTCGGCCATCTGTTGGACCGTTTTGGGTCGCACCACAGTTCTCCCTCCAACGAGCTCGCTTCCCGACCTATACCTCCGGAAAACGTGTCAGGGAGCATGCCAGGAGTGTGGGTTGAAGTCCTCGGAGCACGAGACCCGAAGATCGAAAGACTTATGACCAATACGGAGCAAAGGGAAGAAACCGTCGGGGGACCGCTTTTTACCCCAGGACGAGAAAACTGAGTCCGGGGCATTCCCGCTCGCGTTTTCTTGGGACGAGCACCGGAAGTCCTCGAGCTCAGCCCGTTTCCTTCGCTGCAAGTGCATTTCCAGTGGTTTCTGACACCGGACGAGCGTTCGCCACTCGTTGGAAGCTTCGGCCATCTTTTGGACCGTTTTGGGTCACACCACAGTTCTCCCTCCAACGAGCTCGCTTCCCGACCTATACCTCCGGAAAACGTGTCAGGGAGCATGCCAGGAGTGTGGGTTGAAGTCCTCGGAGCACGAGACCCGAATATCGAAAGACTTATGAGCAATACGGAGCAAAGGGAAGAAACCGTCGGGGGACCGCTTTTTACCCCAGGACGAGAAAACTGAGTCCGGGGCATTCCCGCTCGCGTTTTCTTGGGACGAGCACCGGAAGTCCTCGAGCTCAGCCCGTTTCCTTCGCTGCAAGTGCATTTCCAGTGGTTTCTGACACCGGACGAGCGTTCGCCACTCGTTGGAAGCTTCGGCCATCTTTTGGACCGTTTTGGGTCGCACCACAGTTCTCCCTCCAACGAGCTCGCTTCCCGACCTATACCTCCGGAAAACGTGTCAGGGAGCATGCCAGGAGTGTGGGTTGAAGTCCTCGGAGCACGAGACCCGAAGATCGAAAGACTTATGACCAATACGGAGCAAAGGGAAGAAACCGTCGGGGGACCGCTTTTTACCCCAGGACGAGAAAACTGAGTCCGGGGCATTCCCGCTCGCGTTTTCTTGGGACGAGCACCGGAAGTCCTCGAGCTCAGCCCGTTTCCTTCGCTGCAAGTGCATTTCCAGTGGTTTCTGACACCGGACGAGCGTTCGCCACTCGTTGGAAGCTTCGGCCATCTTTTGGACCGTTTTGGGTCGCACCACAGTTCTCCCTCCAACGAGCTCGCTTCCCGACCTATACCTCCGGAAAACGTGTCAGGGAGCATGCCAGGAGTGTGGGTTGAAGTCCTCGGAGCACGAGACCCGAAGATCGAAAGACTTATGACCAATACGGAGCAAAGGGAAGAAACCGTCGGGGGACCGCTTTTTACCCCAGGACGAGAAAACTGAGTCCGGGGCATTCCCGCTCGCGTTTTCTTGGGACGAGCACCGGAAGTCCTCGAGCTCAGCCCGTTTCCTTCGCTGCAAGTGCATTTCCAGTGGTTTCTGACACCGGACGAGCGTTCGCCACTCGTTGGAAGCTTCGGCCATCTTTTGGACCGTTTTGGGTCGCACCACAGTTCTCCCTCCAACGAGCTCGCTTCCCGACCTATACCTCCGGAAAACGTGTCAGGGAGCATGCCAGGAGTGTGGGTTGAAGTCCTCGGAGCACGAGACCCGAAGATCGAAAGACTTATGACCAATACGGAGCAAAGGGAAGAAACCGTCGGGGGACCGCTTTTTACCCCAGGACGAGAAAACTGAGTCCGGGGCATTCCCGCTCGCGTTTTCTTGGGACGAGCACCGGAAGTCCTCGAGCTCAGCCCGTTTCCTTCGCTGCAAGTGCATTTCCAGTGGTTTCTGACACCGGACGAGCGTTCGCCACTCGTTGGAAGCTTCGGCCATCTTTTGGACCGTTTTGGGTCGCACCACAGTTCTCCCTCCAACGAGCTCGCTTCCCGACCTATACCTCCGGAAAACGTGTCAGGGAGCATGCCAGGAGTGTGGGTTGAAGTCCTCGGAGCACGAGACCCGAAGATCGAAAGACTTATGACCAATACGGAGCAAAGGGAAGAAACCGTCGGGGGACCGCTTTTTACCCCAGGACGAGAAAACTGAGTCCGGGGCATTCCCGCTCGCGTTTTCTTGGGACGAGCACCGGAAGTCCTCGAGCTCAGCCCGTTTCCTTCGCTGCAAGTGCATTTCCAGTGGTTTCTGACACCGGACGAGCGTTCGCCACTCGTTGGAAGCTTCGGCCATCTTTTGGACCGTTTTGGGTCGCACCACAGTTCTCCCTCCAACGAGCTCGCTTCCCGACCTATACCTCCGGAAAACGTGTCAGGGAGCATGCCAGGAGTGTGGGTTGAAGTCCTCGGAGCACGAGACCCGAAGATCGAAAGACTTATGACCAATACGGAGCAAAGGGAAGAAACCGTCGGGGGACCGCTTTTTACCCCAGGACGAGAAAACTGAGTCCGGGGCATTCCCGCTCGCGTTTTCTTGGGACGAGCACCGGAAGTCCTCGAGCTCAGCCCGTTTCCTTCGCTGCAAGTGCATTTCCAGTGGTTTCTGACACCGGACGAGCGTTCGCCACTCGTTGGAAGCTTCGGCCATCTTTTGGACCGTTTTGGGTCGCACCACAGTTCTCCCTCCAACGAGCTCGCTTCCCGACCTATACCTCCGGAAAACGTGTCAGGGAGCATGCCAGGAGTGTGGGTTGAAGTCCTCGGAGCACGAGACCCGAAGATCGAAAGACTTATGACCAATACGGAGCAAAGGGAAGAAACCGTCGGAGGACCGCTTTTTACCCCAGGACGAGAAAACTGAGTCCGGGGCATTCCCGCTCGCGTTTTCTTGGGACGAGCACCGGAAGTCCTCGAGCTCAGCCCGTTTCCTTCGCTGCAAGTGCATTTCCAGTGGTTTCTGACACCGGACGAGCGTTCGCCACTCGTTGGAAGCTTCGGCCATCTTTTGGACCGTTTTGGGTCGCACCACAGTTCTCCCTCCAACGAGCTCGCTTCCCGACCTATACCTCCGGAAAACGTGTCAGGGAGCATGCCAGGAGTGTGGGTTGAAGTCCTCGGAGCACGAGACCCGAAGATCGAAAGACTTATGACCAATACGGAGCAAAGGGAAGAAACCGTCGGGGGACCGCTTTTTACCCCAGGACGAGAAAACTGAGTCCGGGGCATTCCCGCTCGCGTTTTCTTGGGACGAGCACCGGAAGTCCTCGAGCTCAGCCCGTTTCCTTCGCTGCAAGTGCATTTCCAGTGGTTTCTGACACCGGACGAGCGTTCGCCACTCGTTGGAAGCTTCGGCCATCTTTTGGACCGTTTTGGGTCGCACCACAGTTCTCCCTCCAACGAGCTCGCTTCCCGACCTATACCTCCGGAAAACGTGTCAGGGAGCATGCCAGGAGTGTGGGTTGAAGTCCTCGGAGCACGAGACCCGAAGATCGAAAGACTTATGACCAATACGGAGCAAAGGGAAGAAACCGTCGGGGGACCGCTTTTTACCCCAGGACGAGAAAACTGAGTCCGGGGCATTCCCGCTCGCGTTTTCTTGGGACGAGCACCGGAAGTCCTCGAGCTCAGCCCGTTTCCTTCGCTGCAAGTGCATTTCCAGTGGTTTCTGACACCGGACGAGCGTTCGCCACTCGTTGGAAGCTTCGGCCATCTTTTGGACCGTTTTGGGTCGCACCACAGTTCTCCCTCCAACGAGCTCGCTTCCCGACCTATACCTCCGGAAAACGTGTCAGGGAGCATGCCAGGAGTGTGGGTTGAAGTCCTCGGAGCACGAGACCCGAAGATCGAAAGACTTATGACCAATACGGAGCAAAGGGAAGAAACCGTCGGGGGACCGCTTTTTACCCCAGGACGAGAAAACTGAGTCCGGGGCATTCCCGCTCGCGTTTTCTTGGGACGAGCACCGGAAGTCCTCGAGCTCAGCCCGTTTCCTTCGCTGCAAGTGCATTTCCAGTGGTTTCTGACACCGGACGAGCGTTCGCCACTCGTTGGAAGCTTCGGCCATCTTTTGGACCGTTTTGGGTCGCACCACAGTTCTCCCTCCAACGAGCTCGCTTCCCGACCTATACCTCCGGAAAACGTGTCAGGGAGCATGCCAGGAGTGTGGGTTGAAGTCCTCGGAGCACGAGACCCGAAGATCGAAAGACTTATGACCAATACGGAGCAAAGGGAAGAAACCGTCGGGGGACCGCTTTTTACCCCAGGACGAGAAAACTGAGTCCGGGGCATTCCCGCTCGCGTTTTCTTGGGACGAGCACCGGAAGTCCTCGAGCTCAGCCCGTTTCCTTCGCTGCAAGTGCATTTCCAGTGGTTTCTGACACCGGACGAGCGTTCGCCACTCGTTGGAAGCTTCGGCCATCTTTTGGACCGTTTTGGGTCGCACCACAGTTCTCCCTCCAACGAGCTCGCTTCCCGACCTATACCTCCGGAAAACGTGTCAGGGAGCATGCCAGGAGTGTGGGTTGAAGTCCTCGGAGCACGAGACCCGAAGATCGAAAGACTTATGACCAATACGGAGCAAAGGGAAGAAACCGTCGGGGGACCGCTTTTTACCCCAGGACGAGAAAACTGAGTCCGGGGCATTCCCGCTCGCGTTTTCTTGGGACGAGCACCGGAAGTCCTCGAGCTCAGCCCGTTTCCTTCGCTGCAAGTGCATTTCCAGTGGTTTCTGACACCGGACGAGCGTTCGCCACTCGTTGGAAGCTTCGGCCATCTTTTGGACCGTTTTGGGTCGCACCACAGTTCTCCCTCCAACGAGCTCGCTTCCCGACCTATACCTCCGGAAAACGTGTCAGGGAGCATGCCAGGAGTGTGGGTTGAAGTCCTCGGAGCACGAGACCCGAAGATCGAAAGACTTATGACCAATACGGAGCAAAGGGAAGAAACCGTCGGGGGACCGCTTTTTACCCCAGGACGAGAAAACTGAGTCCGGGGCATTCCCGCTCGCGTTTTCTTGGGACGAGCACCGGAAGTCCTCGAGCTCAGCCCGTTTCCTTCGCTGCAAGTGCATTTCCAGTGGTTTCTGACACCGGACGAGCGTTCGCCACTCGTTGGAAGCTTCGGCCATCTTTTGGACCGTTTTGGGTCGCACCACAGTTCTCCCTCCAACGAGCTCGCTTCCCGACCTATACCTCCGGAAAACGTGTCAGGGAGCATGCCAGGAGTGTGGGTTGAAGTCCTCGGAGCACGAGACCCGAAGATCGAAAGACTTATGACCAATACGGAGCAAAGGGAAGAAACCGTCGGGGGACCGCTTTTTACCCCAGGACGAGAAAACTGAGTCCGGGGCATTCCCGCTCGCGTTTTCTTGGGACGAGCACCGGAAGTCCTCGAGCTCAGCCCGTTTCCTTCGCTGCAAGTGCATTTCCAGTGGTTTCTGACACCGGACGAGCGTTCGCCACTCGTTGGAAGCTTCGGCCATCTTTTGGACCGTTTTGGGTCGCACCACAGTTCTCCCTCCAACGAGCTCGCTTCCCGACCTATACCTCCGGAAAACGTGTCAGGGAGCATGCCAGGAGTGTGGGTTGAAGTCCTCGGAGCACGAGACCCGAAGATCGAAAGACTTATGACCAATACGGAGCAAAGGGAAGAAACCGTCGGGGGACCGCTTTTTACCCCAGGACGAGAAAACTGAGTCCGGGGCATTCCCGCTCGCGTTTTCTTGGGACGAGCACCGGAAGTCCTCGAGCTCAGCCCGTTTCCTTCGCTGCAAGTGCATTTCCAGTGGTTTCTGACACCGGACGAGCGTTCGCCACTCGTTGGAAGCTTCGGCCATCTTTTGGACCGTTTTGGGTCGCACCACAGTTCTCCCTCCAACGAGCTCGCTTCCCGACCTATACCTCCGGAAAACGTGTCAGGGAGCATGCCAAGAGTGTGGGTTGAAGTCCTCGGAGCACGAGACCCGAAGATCGAAAGACTTATGACCAATACGGAGCAAAGGGAAGAAACCGTCGGGGGACCGCTTTTTACCCCAGGACGAGAAAACTGAGTCCGGGGAATTCCCGCTCGCGTTTTCTTGGGACGAGCACCGGAAGTCCTCGAGCTCAGCCCCTTTCCTTCGCTGCAAGTGCATTTCCAGTGGTTTCTGACACCGGACGAGCGTTCGCCACTCGTTGGAAGCTTCGGCCATCTTTTGGACCGTTTTGGGTCGCACCACAGTTCTCCCTCCAACGAGCTCGCTTCCCGACCTATACCTCCGGAAAACGTGTCAGGGAGCATGCCAGGAGTGTGGGTTGAAGTCCTCGGAGCACGAGACCCGAAGATCGAAAGACTTATGACCAATACGGAGCAAAGGGAAGAAACCGTCGGGGGACCGCTTTTTACCCCAGGACGAGAAAACTGAGTCCGGGGCATTCCCGCTCGCGTTTTCTTGGGACGAGCACCGGAAGTCCTCGAGCTCAGCCCGTTTCCTTCGCTGCAAGTGCATTTCCAGTGGTTTCTGACACCGGACGAGCGTTCGCCACTCGTTGGAAGCTTCGGCCATCTTTTGGACCGTTTTGGGTCGCACCACAGTTCTCCCTCCAACGAGCTCGCTTCCCGACCTATACCTCCGGAAAACGTGTCAGGGAGCATGCCAGGAGTGTGGGTTGAAGTCCTCGGAGCACGAGACCCGAAGATCGAAAGACTTATGACCAATACGGAGCAAAGGGAAGAAACCGTCGGGGGACCGCTTTTCACCCCAGGACGAGAAAACTGAGTCCGGGGCATTCCCGCTCGCGTTTTCTTGGGACGAGCACCGGAAGTCCTCGAGCTCAGCCCGTTTCCTTCGCTGCAAGTGCATTTCCAGTGGTTTCTGACACCGGACGAGCGTTCGCCACTCGTTGGAAGCTTCGGCCATCTTTTGGACCGTTTTGGGTCGCACCACAGTTCTCCCTCCAACGAGCTCGCTTCCCGACCTATACCTCCGGAAAACGTGTCAGGGAGCATGCCAGGAGTGTGGGTTGAAGTCCTCGGAGCACGAGACCCGAAGATCGAAAGACTTATGACCAATACGGAGCAAAGGGAAGAAACCGTCGGGGGACCGCTTTTTACCCCAGGACGAGAAAACTGAGTCCGGGGCATTCCCGCTCGCGTTTTCTTGGGACGAGCACCGGAAGTCCTCGAGCTCAGCCCGTTTCCTTCGCTGCAAGTGCATTTCCAGTGGTTTCTGACACCGGACGAGCGTTCGCCACTCGTTGGAAGCTTCGGCCATCTTTTGGACCGTTTTGGGTCGCACCACAGTTCTCCCTCCAACGAGCTCGCTTCCCGACCTATACCTCCGGAAAATGTGTCAGGGAGCATGCCAGGAGTGTGGGTTGAAGTCCTCGGAGCACGAGACCCGAAGATCGAAAGACTTATGACCAATACGGAGCAAAGGGAAGAAACCGTCGGGGGACCGCTTTTTACCCCAGGACGAGAAAACTGAGTCCGGGGCATTCCCGCTCGCGTTTTCTTGGGACGAGCACCGGAAGTCCTCGAGCTCAGCCCGTTTCCTTCGCTGCAAGTGCATTTCCAGTGGTTTCTGACACCGGACGAGCGTTCGCCACTCGTTGGAAGCTTCGGCCATCTTTTGGACCGTTTTGGGTCGCACCACAGTTCTCCCTCCAACGAGCTCGCTTCCCGACCTATACCTCCGGAAAACGTGTCAGGGAGCATGCCAGGAGTGTGGGTTGAAGTCCTCGGAGCACGAGACCCGAAGATCGAAAGACTTATGACCAATACGGAGCAAAGGGAAGAAACCGTCGGGGGACCGCTTTTTACCCCAGGACGAGAAAACTGAGTCCGGGGCATTCCCGCTCGCGTTTTCTTGGGACGAGCACCGGAAGTCCTCGAGCTCAGCCCGTTTCCTTCGCTGCAAGTGCATTTCCAGTGGTTTCTGACACCGGACGAGCGTTCGCCACTCGTTGGAAGCTTCGGCCATCTTTTGGACCGTTTTGGGTCGCACCACAGTTCTCCCTCCAACGAGCTCGCTTCCCGACCTATACCTCCGGAAAACGTGTCAGGGAGCATGCCAGGAGTGTGGGTTGAAGTCCTCGGAGCACGAGACCCGAAGATCGAAAGACTTATGACCAATACGGAGCAAAGGGAAGAAACCGTCGGGGGACCGCTTTTCACCCCAGGACGAGAAAACTGAGTCCGGGGCATTCCCGCTCGCGTTTTCTTGGGACGAGCACCGGAAGTCCTCGAGCTCAGCCCGTTTCCTTCGCTGCAAGTGCATTTCCAGTGGTTTCTGACACCGGACGAGCGTTCGCCACTCGTTGGAAGCTTCGGCCATCTTTTGGACCGTTTTGGGTCGCACCACAGTTCTCCCTCCAACGAGCTCGCTTCCCGACCTATACCTCCGGAAAACGTGTCAGGGAGCATGCCAGGAGTGTGGGTTGAAGTCCTCGGAGCACGAGACCCGAAGATCGAAAGACTTATGACCAATACGGAGCAAAGGGAAGAAACCGTCGGGGGACCGCTTTTTACCCCAGGACGAGAAAACTGAGTCCGGGGCATTCCCGCTCGCGTTTTCTTGGGACGAGCACCGGAAGTCCTCGAGCTCAGCCCGTTTCCTTCGCTGCAAGTGCATTTCCAGTGGTTTCTGACACCGGACGAGCGTTCGCCACTCGTTGGAAGCTTCGGCCATCTTTTGGACCGTTTTGGGTCGCACCACAGTTCTCCCTCCAACGAGCTCGCTTCCCGACCTATACCTCCGGAAAACGTGTCAGGGAGCATGCCAGGAGTGTGGGTTGAAGTCCTCGGAGCACGAGACCCGAAGATCGAAAGACTTATGACCAATACGGAGCAAAGGGAAGAAACCGTCGGGGGACCGCTTTTTACCCCAGGACGAGAAAATTGAGTCCGGGGCATTCCCGCTCGCGTTTTCTTGGGACGAGCACCGGAAGTCCTCGAGCTCAGCCCGTTTCGTTCGCTGCAAGTGCATTTCCAGTGGTTTCTGACACCGGACGAGCGTTCGCCACTCGTTGGAAGCTTCGGCCATCTTTTGGACCGTTTTGGGTCGCACCACAGTTCTCCCTCCAACGAGCTCGCTTCCCGACCTATACCTCCGGAAAACGTGTCAGGGAGCATGCCAGGAGTGTGGGTTGAAGTCCTCGGAGCACGAGACCCGAAGATCGAAAGACTTATGACCAATACGGAGCAAAGGGAAGAAACCGTCGGGGGACCGCTTTTTACCCCAGGACGAGAAAACTGAGTCCGGGGCATTCCCGCTCGCGTTTTCTTGGGACGAGCACCGGAAGTCCTCGAGCTCAGCCCGTTTCCTTCGCTGCAAGTGCATTTCCAGTGGTTTCTGACACCGGACGAGCGTTCGCCACTCGTTGGAAGCTTCGGCCATCTTTTGGACCGTTTTGGGTCGCACCACAGTTCTCCCTCCAACGAGCTCGCTTCCCGACCTATACCTCCGGAAAACGTGTCAGGGAGCATGCCAGGAGTGTGGGTTGAAGTCCTCGGAGCACGAGACCCGAAGATCGAAAGACTTATGACCAATACGGAGCAAAGGGAAGAAACCGTCGGGGGACCGCTTTTTACCCCAGGACGAGAAAACTGAGTCCGGGGCATTCCCGCTCGCGTTTTCTTGGGACGAGCACCGGAAGTCCTCGAGCTCAGCCCGTTTCCTTCGCTGCAAGTGCATTTCCAGTGGTTTCTGACACCGGACGAGCGTTCGCCACTCGTTGGAAGCTTCGGCCATCTTTTGGACCGTTTTGGGTCGCACCACAGTTCTCCCTCCAACGAGCTCGCTTCCCGACCTATACCTCCGGAAAACGTGTCAGGGAGCATGCCAGGAGTGTGGGTTGAAGTCCTCGGAGCACGAGACCCGAAGATCGAAAGACTTATGACCAATACGGAGCAAAGGGAAGAAACCGTCGGGGGACCGCTTTTTACCCCAGGACGAGAAAACTGAGTCCGGGGCATTCCCGCTCGCGTTTTCTTGGGACGAGCACCGGAAGTCCTCGAGCTCAGCCCGTTTCCTTCGCTGCAAGTGCATTTCCAGTGGTTTCTGACACCGGACGAGCGTTCGCCACTCGTTGGAAGCTTCGGCCATCTTTTGGACCGTTTTGGGTCGCACCACAGTTCTCCCTCCAACGAGCTCGCTTCCCGACCTATACCTCCGGAAAACGTGTCAGGGAGCATGCCAGGAGTGTGGGTTGAAGTCCTCGGAGCACGAGACCCGAAGATCGAAAGACTTATGACCAATACGGAGCAAAGGGAAGAAACCGTCGGGGGACCGCTTTTTACCCCAGGACGAGAAAACTGAGTCCGGGGCATTCCCGCTCGCGTTTTCTTGGGACGAGCACCGGAAGTCCTCGAGCTCAGCCCGTTTCCTTCGCTGCAAGTGCATTTCCAGTGGTTTCTGACACCGGACGAGCGTTCGCCACTCGTTGGAAGCTTCGGCCATCTTTTGGACCGTTTTGGGTCGCACCACAGTTCTCCCTCCAACGAGCTCGCTTCCCGACCTATACCTCCGGAAAACGTGTCAGGGAGCATGCCAGGAGTGTGGGTTGAAGTCCTCGGAGCACGAGACCCGAAGATCGAAAGACTTATGACCAATACGGAGCAAAGGGAAGAAACCGTCGGGGGACCGCTTTTTACCCCAGGACGAGAAAATTGAGTCCGGGGCATTCCCGCTCGCGTTTTCTTGGGACGAGCACCGGAAGTCCTCGAGCTCAGCCCGTTTCGTTCGCTGCAAGTGCATTTCCAGTGGTTTCTGACACCGGACGAGCGTTCGCCACTCGTTGGAAGCTTCGGCCATCTTTTGGACCGTTTTGGGTCGCACCACAGTTCTCCCTCCAACGAGCTCGCTTCCCGACCTATACCTCCGGAAAACGTGTCAGGGAGCATGCCAGGAGTGTGGGTTGAAGTCCTCGGAGCACGAGACCCGAAGATCGAAAGACTTATGACCAATACGGAGCAAAGGGAAGAAACCGTCGGGGGACCGCTTTTTACCCCAGGACGAGAAAACTGAGTCCGGGGCATTCCCGCTCGCGTTTTCTTGGGACGAGCACCGGAAGTCCTCGAGCTCAGCCCGTTTCCTTCGCTGCAAGTGCATTTCCAGTGGTTTCTGACACCGGACGAGCGTTCGCCACTCGTTGGAAGCTTCGGCCATCTTTTGGACCGTTTTGGGTCGCACCACAGTTCTCCCTCCAACGAGCTCGCTTCCCGACCTATACCTCCGGAAAACGTGTCAGGGAGCATGCCAGGAGTGTGGGTTGAAGTCCTCGGAGCACGAGACCCGAAGATCGAAAGACTTATGACCAATACGGAGCAAAGGGAAGAAACCGTCGGGGGACCGCTTTTTACCCCAGGACGAGAAAATTGAGTCCGGGGCATTCCCGCTCGCGTTTTCTTGGGACGAGCACCGGAAGTCCTCGAGCTCAGCCCGTTTCGTTCGCTGCAAGTGCATTTCCAGTGGTTTCTGACACCGGACGAGCGTTCGCCACTCGTTGGAAGCTTCGGCCATCTTTTGGACCGTTTTGGGTCGCACCACAGTTCTCCCTCCAACGAGCTCGCTTCCCGACCTATACCTCCGGAAAACGTGTCAGGGAGCATGCCAGGAGTGTGGGTTGAAGTCCTCGGAGCACGAGACCCGAAGATCGAAAGACTTATGACCAATACGGAGCAAAGGGAAGAAACCGTCGGGGGACCGCTTTTTACCCCAGGACGAGAAAACTGAGTCCGGGGCATTCCCGCTCGCGTTTTCTTGGGACGAGCACCGGAAGTCCTCGAGCTCAGCCCGTTTCCTTCGCTGCAAGTGCATTTCCAGTGGTTTCTGACACCGGACGAGCGTTCGCCACTCGTTGGAAGCTTCGGCCATCTTTTGGACCGTTTTGGGTCGCACCACAGTTCTCCCTCCAACGAGCTCGCTTCCCGACCTATACCTCCGGAAAACGTGTCAGGGAGCATGCCAGGAGTGTGGGTTGAAGTCCTCGGAGCACGAGACCCGAAGATCGAAAGACTTATGACCAATACGGAGCAAAGGGAAGAAACCGTCGGGGGACCGCTTTTTACCCCAGGACGAGAAAACTGAGTCCGGGGCATTCCCGCTCGCGTTTTCTTGGGACGAGCACCGGAAGTCCTCGAGCTCAGCCCGTTTCCTTCGCTGCAAGTGCATTTCCAGTGGTTTCTGACACCGGACGAGCGTTCGCCACTCGTTGGAAGCTTCGGCCATCTTTTGGACCGTTTTGGGTCGCACCACAGTTCTCCCTCCAACGAGCTCGCTTCCCGACCTATACCTCCGGAAAACGTGTCAGGGAGCATGCCAGGAGTGTGGGTTGAAGTCCTCGGAGCACGAGACCCGAAGATCGAAAGACTTATGACCAATACGGAGCAAAGGGAAGAAACCGTCGGGGGACCGCTTTTTACCCCAGGACGAGAAAACTGAGTCCGGGGCATTCCCGCTCGCGTTTTCTTGGGACGAGCACCGGAAGTCCTCGAGCTCAGCCCGTTTCCTTCGCTGCAAGTGCATTTCCAGTGGTTTCTGACACCGGACGAGCGTTCGCCACTCGTTGGAAGCTTCGGCCATCTTTTGGACCGTTTTGGGTCGCACCACAGTTCTCCCTCCAACGAGCTCGCTTCCCGACCTATACCTCCGGAAAACGTGTCAGGGAGCATGCCAGGAGTGTGGGTTGAAGTCCTCGGAGCACGAGACCCGAAGATCGAAAGACTTATGACCAATACGGAGCAAAGGGAAGAAACCGTCGGGGGACCGCTTTTTACCCCAGGACGAGAAAACTGAGTCCGGGGCATTCCCGCTCGCGTTTTCTTGGGACGAGCACCGGAAGTCCTCGAGCTCAGCCCGTTTCCTTCGCTGCAAGTGCATTTCCAGTGGTTTCTGACACCGGACGAGCGTTCGCCACTCGTTGGAAGCTTCGGCCATCTTTTGGACCGTTTTGGGTCGCACCACAGTTCTCCCTCCAACGAGCTCGCTTCCCGACCTATACCTCCGGAAAACGTGTCAGGGAGCATGCCAGGAGTGTGGGTTGAAGTCCTCGGAGCACGAGACCCGAAGATCGAAAGACTTATGACCAATACGGAGCAAAGGGAAGAAACCGTCGGGGGACCGCTTTTTACCCCAGGACGAGAAAATTGAGTCCGGGGCATTCCCGCTCGCGTTTTCTTGGGACGAGCACCGGAAGTCCTCGAGCTCAGCCCGTTTCGTTCGCTGCAAGTGCATTTCCAGTGGTTTCTGACACCGGACGAGCGTTCGCCACTCGTTGGAAGCTTCGGCCATCTTTTGGACCGTTTTGGGTCGCACCACAGTTCTCCCTCCAACGAGCTCGCTTCCCGACCTATACCTCCGGAAAACGTGTCAGGGAGCATGCCAGGAGTGTGGGTTGAAGTCCTCGGAGCACGAGACCCGAAGATCGAAAGACTTATGACCAATACGGAGCAAAGGGAAGAAACCGTCGGGGGACCGCTTTTTACCCCAGGACGAGAAAACTGAGTCCGGGGCATTCCCGCTCGCGTTTTCTTGGGACGAGCACCGGAAGTCCTCGAGCTCAGCCCGTTTCCTTCGCTGCAAGTGCATTTCCAGTGGTTTCTGACACCGGACGAGCGTTCGCCACTCGTTGGAAGCTTCGGCCATCTTTTGGACCGTTTTGGGTCGCACCACAGTTCTCCCTCCAACGAGCTCGCTTCCCGACCTATACCTCCGGAAAACGTGTCAGGGAGCATGCCAGGAGTGTGGGTTGAAGTCCTCGGAGCACGAGACCCGAAGATCGAAAGACTTATGACCAATACGGAGCAAAGGGAAGAAACCGTCGGGGGACCGCTTTTTACCCCAGGACGAGAAAACTGAGTCCGGGGCATTCCCGCTCGCGTTTTCTTGGGACGAGCACCGGAAGTCCTCGAGCTCAGCCCGTTTCCTTCGCTGCAAGTGCATTTCCAGTGGTTTCTGACACCGGACGAGCGTTCGCCACTCGTTGGAAGCTTCGGCCATCTTTTGGACCGTTTTGGGTCGCACCACAGTTCTCCCTCCAACGAGCTCGCTTCCCGACCTATACCTCCGGAAAACGTGTCAGGGAGCATGCCAGGAGTGTGGGTTGAAGTCCTCGGAGCACGAGACCCGAAGATCGAAAGACTTATGACCAATACGGAGCAAAGGGAAGAAACCGTCGGGGGACCGCTTTTTACCCCAGGACGAGAAAACTGAGTCCGGGGCATTCCCGCTCGCGTTTTCTTGGGACGAGCACCGGAAGTCCTCGAGCTCAGCCCGTTTCCTTCGCTGCAAGTGCATTTCCAGTGGTTTCTGACACCGGACGAGCGTTCGCCACTCGTTGGAAGCTTCGGCCATCTTTTGGACCGTTTTGGGTCGCACCACAGTTCTCCCTCCAACGAGCTCGCTTCCCGACCTATACCTCCGGAAAACGTGTCAGGGAGCATGCCAGGAGTGTGGGTTGAAGTCCTCGGAGCACGAGACCCGAAGATCGAAAGACTTATGACCAATACGGAGCAAAGGGAAGAAACCGTCGGGGGACCGCTTTTTACCCCAGGACGAGAAAACTGAGTCCGGGGCATTCCCGCTCGCGTTTTCTTGGGACGAGCACCGGAAGTCCTCGAGCTCAGCCCGTTTCCTTCGCTGCAAGTGTATTTCCAGTGGTTTCTGACACCGGACGAGCGTTCGCCACTCGTTGGAAGCTTCGGCCATCTTTTGGACCGTTTTGGGTCGCACCACAGTTCTCCCTCCAACGAGCTCGCTTCCCGACCTATACCTCCGGAAAACGTGTCAGGGAGCATGCCAGGAGTGTGGGTTGAAGTCCTCGGAGCACGAGACCCGAAGATCGAAAGACTTATGACCAATACGGAGCAAAGGGAAGAAACCGTCGGGGGACCGCTTTTTACCCCAGGACGAGAAAACTGAGTCCGGGGCATTCCCGCTCGCGTTTTCTTGGGACGAGCACCGGAAGTCCTCGAGCTCAGCCCGTTTCCTTCGCTGCAAGTGCATTTCCAGTGGTTTCTGACACCGGACGAGCGTTCGCCACTCGTTGGAAGCTTCGGCCATCTTTTGGACCGTTTTGGGTCGCATCACAGTTCTCCCTCCAACGAGCTCGCTTCCCGACCTATACCTCCGGAAAACGTGTCAGGGAGCATGCCAGGAGTGTGGGTTGAAGTCCTCGGAGCACGAGACCCGAAGATCGAAAGACTTATGACCAATACGGAGCAAAGGGAAGAAACCGTCGGGGGACCGCTTTTTACCCCAGGACGAGAAAACTGAGTCCGGGGCATTCCCGCTCGCGTTTTCTTGGGACGAGCACCGGAAGTCCTCGAGCTCAGCCCGTTTCCTTCGCTGCAAGTGCATTTCCAGTGGTTTCTGACACCGGACGAGCGTTCGCCACTCGTTGGAAGCTTCGGCCATCTTTTGGACCGTTTTGGGTCGCACCACAGTTCTCCCTCCAACGAGCTCGCTTCCCGACCTATACCTCCGGAAAACGTGTCAGGGAGCATGCCAGGAGTGTGGGTTGAAGTCCTCGGAGCACGAGACCCGAAGATCGAAAGACTTATGACCAATACGGAGCAAAGGGAAGAAACCGTCGGGGGACCGCTTTTTACCCCAGGACGAGAAAACTGAGTCCGGGGCATTCCCGCTCGCGTTTTCTTGGGACGAGCACCGGAAGTCCTCGAGCTCAGCCCGTTTCGTTCGCTGCAAGTGCATTTCCAGTGGTTTCTGACACCGGACGAGCGTTCGCCACTCGTTGGAAGCTTCGGCCATCTTTTGGACCGTTTTGGGTCGCACCACAGTTCTCCCTCCAACGAGCTCGCTTCCCGACCTATACCTCCGGAAAACGTGTCAGGGAGCATGCCAGGAGTGTGGGTTGAAGTCCTCGGAGCACGAGACCCGAAGATCGAAAGACTTATGACCAATACGGAGCAAAGGGAAGAAACCGTCGGGGGACCGCTTTTTACCCCAGGACGAGAAAACTGAGTCCGGGGCATTCCCGCTCGCGTTTTCTTGGGACGAGCACCGGAAGTCCTCGAGCTCAGCCCGTTTCCTTCGCTGCAAGTGCATTTCCAGTGGTTTCTGACACCGGACGAGCGTTCGCCACTCGTTGGAAGCTTCGGCCATCTTTTGGACCGTTTTGGGTCGCACCACAGTTCTCCCTCCAACGAGCTCGCTTCCCGACCTATACCTCCGGAAAACGTGTCAGGGAGCATGCCAGGAGTGTGGGTTGAAGTCCTCGGAGCACGAGACCCGAAGATCGAAAGACTTATGACCAATACGGAGCAAAGGGAAGAAACCGTCGGGGGACCGCTTTTTACCCCAGGACGAGAAAACTGAGTCCGGGGCATTCCCGCTCGCGTTTTCTTGGGACGAGCACCGGAAGTCCTCGAGCTCAGCCCGTTTCCTTCGCTGCAAGTGCATTTCCAGTGGTTTCTGACACCGGACGAGCGTTCGCCACTCGTTGGAAGCTTCGGCCATCTTTTGGACCGTTTTGGGTCGCACCACAGTTCTCCCTCCAACGAGCTCGCTTCCCGACCTATACCTCCGGAAAACGTGTCAGGGAGCATGCCAGGAGTGTGGGTTGAAGTCCTCGGAGCACGAGACCCGAAGATCGAAAGACTTATGACCAATACGGAGCAAAGGGAAGAAACCGTCGGGGGACCGCTTTTTACCCCAGGACGAGAAAACTGAGTCCGGGGCATTCCCGCTCGCGTTTTCTTGGGACGAGCACCGGAAGTCCTCGAGCTCAGCCCGTTTCCTTCGCTGCAAGTGCATTTCCAGTGGTTTCTGACACCGGACGAGCGTTCGCCACTCGTTGGAAGCTTCGGCCATCTTTTGGACCGTTTTGGGTCGCACCACAGTTCTCCCTCCAACGAGCTCGCTTCCCGACCTATACCTCCGGAAAACGTGTCAGGGAGCATGCCAGGAGTGTGGGTTGAAGTCCTCGGAGCACGAGACCCGAAGATCGAAAGACTTATGACCAATACGGAGCAAAGGGAAGAAACCGTCGGGGGACCGCTTTTTACCCCAGGACGAGAAAACTGAGTCCGGGGCATTCCCGCTCGCGTTTTCTTGGGACGAGCACCGGAAGTCCTCGAGCTCAGCCCGTTTCCTTCGCTGCAAGTGCATTTCCAGTGGTTTCTGACACCGGACGAGCGTTCGCCACTCGTTGGAAGCTTCGGCCATCTTTTGGACCGTTTTGGGTCGCACCACAGTTCTCCCTCCAACGAGCTCGCTTCCCGACCTATACCTCCGGAAAACGTGTCAGGGAGCATGCCAGGAGTGTGGGTTGAAGTCCTCGGAGCACGAGACCCGAAGATCGAAAGACTTATGACCAATACGGAGCAAAGGGAAGAAACCGTCGGGGGACCGCTTTTTACCCCAGGACGAGAAAACTGAGTCCGGGGCATTCCCGCTCGCGTTTTCTTGGGACGAGCACCGGAAGTCCTCGAGCTCAGCCCGTTTCCTTCGCTGCAAGTGCATTTCCAGTGGTTTCTGACACCGGACGAGCGTTCGCCACTCGTTGGAAGCTTCGGCCATCTTTTGGACCGTTTTGGGTCGCACCACAGTTCTCCCTCCAACGAGCTCGCTTCCCGACCTATACCTCCGGAAAACGTGTCAGGGAGCATGCCAGGAGTGTGGGTTGAAGTCCTCGGAGCACGAGACCCGAAGATCGAAAGACTTATGACCAATACGGAGCAAAGGGAAGAAACCGTCGGGGGACCGCTTTTTACCCCAGGACGAGAAAACTGAGTCCGGGGCATTCCCGCTCGCGTTTTCTTGGGACGAGCACCGGAAGTCCTCGAGCTCAGCCCATTTCCTTCGCTGCAAGTGCATTTCCAGTGGTTTCTGACACCGGACGAGCGTTCGCCACTCGTTGGAAGCTTCGGCCATCTTTTGGACCGTTTTGGGTCGCACCACAGTTCTCCCTCCAACGAGCTCGCTTCCCGACCTATACCTCCGGAAAACGTGTCAGGGAGCATGCCAGGAGTGTGGGTTGAAGTCCTCGGAGCACGAGACCCGAAGATCGAAAGACTTATGACCAATACGGAGCAAAGGGAAGAAACCGTCGGGGGACCGCTTTTTACCCCAGGACGAGAAAACTGAGTCCGGGGCATTCCCGCTCGCGTTTTCTTGGGACGAGCACCGGAAGTCCTCGAGCTCAGCCCGTTTCCTTCGCTGCAAGTGCATTTCCAGTGGTTTCTGACACCGGACGAGCGTTCGCCACTCGTTGGAAGCTTCGGCCATCTTTTGGACCGTTTTGGGTCGCACCACAGTTCTCCCTCCAACGAGCTCGCTTCCCGACCTATACCTCCGGAAAACGTGTCAGGGAGCATGCCAGGAGTGTGGGTTGAAGTCCTCGGAGCACGAGACCCGAAGATCGAAAGACTTATGACCAATACGGAGCAAAGGGAAGAAACCGTCGGGGGACCGCTTTTTACCCCAGGACGAGAAAACTGAGTCCGGGGCATTCCCGCTCGCGTTTTCTTGGGACGAGCACCGGAAGTCCTCGAGCTCAGCCCATTTCCTTCGCTGCAAGTGCATTTCCAGTGGTTTCTGACACCGGACGAGCGTTCGCCACTCGTTGGAAGCTTCGGCCATCTTTTGGACCGTTTTGGGTCGCACCACAGTTCTCCCTCCAACGAGCTCGCTTCCCGACCTATACCTCCGGAAAACGTGTCAGGGAGCATGCCAGGAGTGTGGGTTGAAGTCCTCGGAGCACGAGACCCGAAGATCGAAAGACTTATGACCAATACGGAGCAAAGGGAAGAAACCGTCGGGGGACCGCTTTTTACCCCAGGACGAGAAAACTGAGTCCGGGGCATTCCCGCTCGCGTTTTCTTGGGACGAGCACCGGAAGTCCTCGAGCTCAGCCCGTTTCCTTCGCTGCAAGTGCATTTCCAGTGGTTTCTGACACCGGACGAGCGTTCGCCACTCGTTGGAAGCTTCGGCCATCTTTTGGACCGTTTTGGGTCGCACCACAGTTCTCCCTCCAACGAGCTCGCTTCCCGACCTATACCTCCGGAAAACGTGTCAGGGAGCATGCCAGGAGTGTGGGTTGAAGTCCTCGGAGCACGAGACCCGAAGATCGAAAGACTTATGACCAATACGGAGCAAAGGGAAGAAACCGTCGGGGGACCGCTTTTTACCCCAGGACGAGAAAACTGAGTCCGGGGCATTCCCGCTCGCGTTTTCTTGGGACGAGCACCGGAAGTCCTCGAGCTCAGCCCGTTTCCTTCGCTGCAAGTGCATTTCCAGTGGTTTCTGACACCGGACGAGCGTTCGCCACTCGTTGGAAGCTTCGGCCATCTTTTGGACCGTTTTGGGTCGCACCACAGTTCTCCCTCCAACGAGCTCGCTTCCCGACCTATACCTCCGGAAAACGTGTCAGGGAGCATGCCAGGAGTGTGGGTTGAAGTCCTCGGAGCACGAGACCCGAAGATCGAAAGACTTATGACCAATACGGAGCAAAGGGAAGAAACCGTCGGGGGACCGCTTTTTACCCCAGGACGAGAAAACTGAGTCCGGGGCATTCCCGCTCGCGTTTTCTTGGGACGAGCACCGGAAGTCCTCGAGCTCAGCCCGTTTCCTTCGCTGCAAGTGCATTTCCAGTGGTTTCTGACACCGGACGAGCGTTCGCCACTCGTTGGAAGCTTCGGCCATCTTTTGGACCGTTTTGGGTCGCACCACAGTTCTCCCTCCAACGAGCTCGCTTCCCGACCTATACCTCCGGAAAACGTGTCAGGGAGCATGCCAGGAGTGTGGGTTGAAGTCCTCGGAGCACGAGACCCGAAGATCGAAAGACTTATGACCAATACGGAGCAAAGGGAAGAAACCGTCGGGGGACCGCTTTTTACCCCAGGACGAGAAAACTGAGTCCGGGGCATTCCCGCTCGCGTTTTCTTGGGACGAGCACCGGAAGTCCTCGAGCTCAGCCCGTTTCCTTCGCTGCAAGTGCATTTCCAGTGGTTTCTGACACCGGACGAGCGTTCGCCACTCGTTGGAAGCTTCGGCCATCTTTTGGACCGTTTTGGGTCGCACCACAGTTCTCCCTCCAACGAGCTCGCTTCCCGACCTATACCTCCGGAAAACGTGTCAGGGAGCATGCCAGGAGTGTGGGTTGAAGTCCTCGGAGCACGAGACCCGAAGATCGAAAGACTTATGACCAATACGGAGCAAAGGGAAGAAACCGTCGGGGGACCGCTTTTTACCCCAGGACGAGAAAACTGAGTCCGGGGCATTCCCGCTCGCGTTTTCTTGGGACGAGCACCGGAAGTCCTCGAGCTCAGCCCGTTTCCTTCGCTGCAAGTGCATTTCCAGTGGTTTCTGACACCGGACGAGCGTTCGCCACTCGTTGGAAGCTTCGGCCATCTTTTGGACCGTTTTGGGTCGCACCACAGTTCTCCCTCCAACGAGCTCGCTTCCCGACCTATACCTCCGGAAAACGTGTCAGGGAGCATGCCAGGAGTGTGGGTTGAAGTCCTCGGAGCACGAGACCCGAAGATCGAAAGACTTATGACCAATACGGAGCAAAGGGAAGAAACCGTCGGGGGACCGCTTTTTACCCCAGGACGAGAAAACTGAGTCCGGGGCATTCCCGCTCGCGTTTTCTTGGGACGAGCACCGGAAGTCCTCGAGCTCAGCCCGTTTCCTTCGCTGCAAGTGCATTTCCAGTGGTTTCTGACACCGGACGAGCGTTCGCCACTCGTTGGAAGCTTCGGCCATCTTTTGGACCGTTTTGGGTCGCACCACAGTTCTCCCTCCAACGAGCTCGCTTCCCGACCTATACCTCCGGAAAACGTGTCAGGGAGCATGCCAGGAGTGTGGGTTGAAGTCCTCGGAGCACGAGACCCGAAGATCGAAAGACTTATGACCAATACGGAGCAAAGGGAAGAAACCGTCGGGGGACCCGCTTTTTACCCCAGGACGAGAAAACTGAGTCCGGGGCATTCCCGCTCGCGTTTTCTTGGGACGAGCACCGGAAGTCCTCGAGCTCAGCCCGTTTCCTTCGCTGCAAGTGCATTTCCAGTGGTTTCTGACACCGGACGAGCGTTCGCCACTCGTTGGAAGCTTCGGCCATCTTTTGGACCGTTTTGGGTCGCACCACAGTTCTCCCTCCAACGAGCTCGCTTCCCGACCTATACCTCCGGAAAACGTGTCAGGGAGCATGCCAGGAGTGTGGGTTGAAGTCCTCGGAGCACGAGGACCCGAAGATCGAAAGACTTATGACCAATACGGAGCAAAGGGAAGAAACCGTCGGGGGACCGCTTTTTACCCCAGGACGAGAAAACTGAGTCCGGGGCATTCCCGCTCGCGTTTTCTTGGGACGAGCACCGGAAGTCCTCGAGCTCAGCCCGTTTCCTTCGCTGCAAGTGCATTTCCAGTGGTTTCTGACACCGGACGAGCGTTCGCCCACTCGTTGGAAGCTTCGGCCATCTTTTGGACCGTTTTGGGTCGCACCACAGTTCTCCCTCCAACGAGCTCGCTTCCCGACCTATACCTCCGGAAAACGTGTCAGGGATCATGCCAGGAGTGTGGGTTGAAGTCCTCGGAGCACGAGACCCGAAGATCGAAAGACTTATGACCAATACGGAGCAAAGGGGAAGAAACCGTCGGGGGACCGCTTTTTACCCCAGGACGAGAAAACTGAGTCCGGGGCATTCCCGCTCGCGTTTTCTTGGGACGAGCACCGGAAGTCCTCGAGCTCAGCCCGTTTCCTTCGCTGCAAGTGCATTTCCAGTGGTTTCTGACACCGGACGAGCGTTCGCCACTCGTTGGAAGCTTCGGCCATCTTTTGGGACCGTTTTGGGTCGCACCACAGTTCTCCCTCCAACGAGCTCGCTTCCCGACCTATACCTCCGGAAAACGTGTCAGGGAGCATGCCAGGAGTGTGGGTTGAAGTCCTCGGAGCACGAGACCCGAAGATCGAAAGACTTATGACCAATACGGAGCAAAGGGAAGAAACCGTCGGGGGACCGCTTTTTACCCCAGGACGAGAAAACTGAGTCCGGGGCATTCCCGCTCGCGTTTTCTTGGGACGAGCACCGGAAGTCCTCGAGCTCAGCCCGTTTCCTTCGCTGCAAGTGCATTTCCAGTGGTTTCTGACACCCGGACGAGCGTTCGCCCACTCGTTGGAAGCTTCGGCCATCTTTTGGACCGTTCTGGGTCGCACCACAGTTCTCCCTCCAACGAGCTCGCTTCCCGACCTATACCTCCGGAAAACGTGTCAGGGAGCATGCCAGGAGTGTGGGTTGAAGTCCTCGGAGCACGAGACCCGAAGATCGAAAGACTTATGACCAATACGGAGCAAAGGGAAGAAACCGTCGGGGGACCGCTTTTATACCCCAGGACGAGAAAACTGAGTCCGGGGCATTCCCGCTCGCGTTTTCTTGGGACGAGCACCGGAAGTCCTCGAGCTCAGCCCGTTTCCTTCGCTGCAAGTGCATTTCAGTGGTTTCTGACACCGGACGAGCGTTCGCCACTCGTTGGAAGCTTCGGCCATCTTTTGGACCGTTCTGGGTCGCACCACAGTTCTCCCTCCAACGAGCTCGCTTCCCGACCTATACCTCCGGAAAACGTGTCAGGGAGCATGCCAGGAGTGTGGGTTGAAGTCCTCGGAGCACGAGACCCGAAGATCGAAAGACTTATGACCAATACGGAGCAAAGGGAAGAAACCGTCGGGGGACCGCTTTTTACCCCAGGACGAGAAAACTGAGTCCGGGGCATTCCCGCTCGCGTTTTCTTGGGACGAGCACCGGAAGTCCTCGAGCTCAGCCCGTTTCCTTCGCTGCAAGTGCATTTCCAGTGGTTTCTGACACCGGACGAGCGTTCGCCACTCGTTGGAAGCTTCGGCCATCTTTTGGACCGTTCTGGGTCGCACCACAGTTCTCCCTCCAACGAGCTCGCTTCCCGACCTATACCTCCGGAAAACGTGTCAGGGAGCATGCCAGGAGTGTGGGTTGAAGTCCTCGGAGCACGAGACCCGAAGATCGAAAGACTTATGACCAATACGGAGCAAAGGGAAGAAACCGTCGGGGGACCGCTTTTTACCCCAGGACGAGAAAACTGAGTCCGGGGCATTCCCGCTCGCGTTTTCTTGGGACG
>NW_026123722.1:37500-40061 GCF_025177605.1 Cucumis melo | reverse complement strand
ACATTTTTTCTTATCAATGAATATATCTCTTTACTTGTATGACTTAGATGTCTCGTATTTCTCGAAAAAGCGATTCGATTGATGGGATTTGGTATGATACTTATGAGATCGATGAGATTGATATTCCAATCTTTCTTCTTCGAACGTATTGATTTGACCCCATAAGCGGGACCGCCACCCCATAGCATGTTGCCACCAGAAGCAGAACCCCATATTTCTTCTAGAGAATCTCCTAATTGTTCCAGAGCAACTAGAAAGAGATTCTTTAACCAGAAAGAATTCCTGGGATACCTATCCAGAAGTTTTCGCAACTCAATCATGTATGATGGAATCATCAAAGATTTGACCTTTTCGAACTCTGTCTGTAACTCACTATAGGCTCGAGAAACAAAGAGAAGATGTGTACGAACGAGATATACAGCAATAAGAAGAAGGAAAAGGATTGAATAGAGGAACTCCCGAACATTTGGCCATCTCAGATGTGTCGATATCGATGGTGACTCATTATTTCGATGAATCATTTCTTCGGACAGAAGAAGATTAGGTAAACACTTACTCGAAATCTCACTTATCAGATTCCATTGTAGAAGACACAATTTTCTCTGAAGAATTCGCCATGATATTATGCATGGATCATATATATCATGAAAAATGTATACAAATTTTTGGATGCTACTTAGTATCGGCAATAGGTCTGAAAAAGTATCTAAAAATAGCAAATTTAGATATTTGTACCCTGTCGAAGTAAGGAACCATGGCATATATGTTTGGAATAGATTCCATTTTGAGAGAGTTGAAAAAGCACTATCTCGTTGAAAGGTTCTATACATCTGCCCTTTCTCAAGGCATTTCTTTAGACAAAGACTCCGTTTTTTCCTCTTTTCGGATGGTAAATATTTCTCAGAACATGGAGTGTGAATCAAACCCATGTTTGAATTGAAATTGAGATACTGATGCAAGTTCTTCCCTCTGAATCAGATAGATTCATATCTGAAAGAGGTTGACAATAAGTTCTTTCAAAATTGACTATTTGTCCCTCTGTTAGAGGTGTTCCAGAAATGTCTGCGATCGAGTAAATAGCTCGACGAACGAATGGATCGGATCGAATTGGAAAATGGAAAGATTTGTACAAGTTATACCTTTCGTCACCACTTTGTGGAAAATCGTTAGGTATGAATATGTTAGATACCTGTGACTCGATTGGTGAAATAGTATCTCTCTCCAAAAAAAGCATGTTTTTTTTTACCGCCGCACAAAGAAAATATTTTGTTGCGAATGAACAAGATATTGAGGAATTGTCCATACGTAAAATCATAATTATTGATACGGGCCTTTTCCACATAATCCACATAAAAAGGGAATCTTTTGTTACAATAGAAGCAGAAGTGATGTGGATTATTCAAGAATCGAAGTCGAGTTGCTTTATAAAAAGAAGATATCAATGAACTTCTATGAAATGGTTTCACGGGATTTAGCCAATTGTCTTGATCGTGGGATATCATTGAGAAATAGGAATCCGTGTTATCAAAGGATTTCCTGCGATTATTTCTAGTATGGAATGAGTCAATCATCCACTTTGGTATCTTATTGAACAAAAATGGTGATATTGTTCCTCCATTGATCAAGAATTTCGATTTTTGGGAAGTATAATGATCATCCAATAAGAAGGGTTTCAATTTTTTCAAATGAACGATTTGAAGACCTATTGATTCTAACAACTGATTGCAGAGTTGATCATTCGGACCTTTCAATTCATAGATGTGGATCTCGGACCTATGAAGGGGGATATTCCCGAAACTCACAAAGAAAAAAGGAAGTGAGTTAGACAAAAAGAGAAGAAACTTGGACAAAAAAACAAGTAACTTGGACAAAAAGAAACGAAGTGACTTAGACAAATCTTTTTTATCGATAACCTCAGACCAATCAATCGAATATTGATTAATACGTAATCGATCGAACACTACTTGAAAATGAAAATGGCTCTTCTGCTCAGAAATGAAATGTTCCTGGAAATTCTTGCTCCCATTGGACCATTTGTATCTATATGCATTAGGATCCCGATTCATGGATCTCTCGGTTCGAGAAATCAAAATAAGAGGATCGAACCATTTCTTCTGACCCTTTTTGAAATTTGATAAATGTTGGTTGATCGTATATTTCATTATAGTTCTATGATTCAGAGTATCATTTCCTATTTGATCCCTTTGAATTCCATATTCCAAGTCGCGATCGGATCTATTCATTAAAAAGAATCGATTCAATACATTTCTTATGTACCCATAATATTGGATTTGAATCAGATTTCGGATCAATCTATATTGATTGACTGCCTCCATTATGTTGTTGCTAGCAAATACCACTATTTTTTGTTTTGGATCTTCCAAATCATTCCCGGGGGAGGTCCGGACCCATTTTTTTTCTGATCCTTCGATAAAAAGATTCATTCTCTTCATAAAAAATAGGAGGTAGAACCAATAAATATTTCTTTTTCGATTCATCCCTGGAGTTGAATACCTCATTCAAGAATTGTTTTTGATCCAATCCGTAGGAATCAATAGAAA
>NW_026123722.1:22500-30000 GCF_025177605.1 Cucumis melo | reverse complement strand
CTTTAAATTCCGCCATTTAAAATTTCATTTGAACTGGGGATACGATAATGGGATTTATTGGGTTATCAAATGATACATAGTGCGATACAGTCAAAACAAGGTATTACAGTAAAATAAAGAATAATAATAGATACCTCGTAAATAGGTAAGACTTATCAACGGACTCTCTATCCTCTCTTTTCTTTTGTCATCTAATTGGTTTCTATTTTAGGATAAAAAAGATGGTTAGAAATCCTTTATTTTTTCAACCCAATCGCTCTTTTGATTTTGGAAAAAAACTCTTTATCAATATACTGCTTCTTCTACACATTCCCCTCTACCTCATAACGTAGAGTAACTAATAGTTAGGACTTAGAAAAAAATGGATAACTCACTCATAAGAAAAGTCCTTCCCGCATCAAGCACTAATATAGTTTTAACGTCTAATTAGATCGGCGAATCATTCAAATTAAGAACATAAGCCCGTTACTTTTTATTTCTCTATAATTGGAGCATAGTGCCCTATCCATTTATTCATTCGACCCGACTTTACTTTTTTTTCCGCATCAAGAATTCAAACAAGTTTGGCCTAATCTAGTAAGGTAAAAATATTACTAGAATTTTCCATTAATACGACATGCTGCTTTTTCCATTCATTCCTTTCAGGATCAGTCGCGGTCTTACAAACTCTACCGATAGTATGGACGAATCTGTTACTTCATAGAAATGTGTAAAAGATGCTAGCCGCACTTAAAAGCCGAGTACTCTACCATTGAGTTAGCAACCCCAAAATATGAAAAATTTTTCTGTGTAGATACAATCGGAATCAAAATAACAAAAGAAATGAAATTAGATGACGTAATCAAAATATTGCAATAAAAAAAACTTCTTATATCACTTACACAAAAGTAATTTTTTGTATCACAAAAAATACAATGAGACCATCATGTGCGTGAAAAGCAAGGGTCATGAAAGGGAGATAACTAGCTTCATTTATACACAATCGGATTATATTTGTTTGATACACTGTTGTCAATATTAATGTGAATAATGAAAAACGCCTATAATGGACAAAACAAAAGAATTATAAATGAATAAAAAACAAATGGAAATAACAATTTGAGTTGAATAACTATATTTAACTAGATAAAGTTAACAAAATAGAATAAGAGAAAATATTCTAATAATAATAAATTCTATTAAAATAATAGAAAAGAATTAAAAAAAACTACGTACTTAGATTGGCACTATAGAGATAATCAACATAGATAGACATAAAAGATGTAGGCGAAAGAAGAAATTAAGGAAGAAGTAGAAAAAAATATATCGGGTTTGTGGATTGAATAAACCCGATATATTTTTTTTCTATTCATCTTAGATCAATTTATATCAATAAAATAAAAATCGATTTTTTCATTAGCGAAGACGCAATTTTAAGGTAATAAGTGTATAGTATGAATAGAACAAGAGAGAGGGGGAAATACTAAAGAAAAGGTTAGTCAAAGCTATATACAAGTTAAGTTATCACACCCTCGTTTTTTTATTTCATTAATAAAAATGGAATTTCGGTTATTGATTAAGGTGAAGTTCCGTAAAAACACCTGCCTTCTTTAAAATATCATGAACAGTTCCTGTAGGTTGAGCACCCTTTTCAAGGAAATATAGAATAGCAGGAACATTTAAATAGGTTTGATTCTTTATCGGATCATAAAAACCCACTTTACGAAGATCTCTTCCTTCTCTTCGGCATCGAACATCAATTGCAATGATTCGATAAACGGCTCATTGGGATAGATGTAAATTTTAAGTACCCCCCCCAGAACCGTATAAGAAGTTTTCTCCTCGTACGGCTCGAGGAAATTCAAAGTTATGTATAGAATTCTAATTAATGTCAAATAGATCTATAGATTATTAAATCAATTAGACTATGATTTAAAAATTTTTTTCTTATTCTTTTGTTTTTCTTTTGAAAAAAAAAACTCATTCTTATCCCCATAACTCAAGTTGGATAACTCTCACGCAAAGGAAAAAAACCCTTAAGCTTAAGCATTTCATTTATTGAGCGGTCTCTAACCTCTTTATTTTTGCCTGTCTCCGTTAGAATCTATTTCGATTCTTCATTCTGATCTAGTTTAGTTATTGAGACAATTGAAAAAGATTTTTACTTGTTCCGGGATCCTTTATCCTTTCCTTGAATCATTGGGTTTAGACATTACTTCGGTGATCTTTAATCGTTTCAAAATGGTAGCAACATACCATTTTTTTTGATTTCCTTTTTATCAAAGAATCATATAAATAATGGATTCTCGTGTGATACACTTTTAATCCAATTTGATGTTTGAATTTGAAACTTGTTCGAATTGGATCCTTTCGATTTGTATACCGAACCTATACTTACGAAGTAGTTTTAACTTATTGATTGACACTAACCCTAGATCTCTGCCCTTGATAAATGAATCAATACTTTCTACTCGAGCTCCATCATGTACTATTTACATCAAAAACCCTAAAAAAAAAAAAGAGCTCGAGTGCAACCGAACAAACTATGTCGAGTCAAGAGCATCTTCATTCCTATATAATATAAAATGGTGGGTGTAAGAATCCACAGTGGATCATGTCCTTCAAGTCGCACGTTGCTTTCTACCACATCGTTTTAAACGAAGTTTTACCATAACCTCTAATTTCTTGGAACTGGTATGTAATTGATTCATTTATGGAATCATGTATAGTCATTGGGTTAGTTGGTCCATAGTAATCTATACTCTTATGACATGGGTAGTTTTTGAAAAAGTCTTAGCAATACTTCAATTTATTGAAACCCATATTTTATTGTATATATTGTATCAATAACATTTTTTTGTATGAGTGCAATATTTATTTCTCTATATATAGATATTTTCTAGATAGAGAGAGATTTTTTGAAATTTCTATAAAATCAATTAAGAAATAATTAATTACGAATAATTAAGAATCTCCATTTTTCAATTTCTTCATAGAATGGATTCACGAGTTTAACACTTCTTCGAGTACCAAGGACTCATAAGAAATAATTAAAAAGATTTACTTGATTGAAAATTTACTACCTAAATATTATATTATAATATTATTTGAATAAATTTTTGTAAAGGATTTATTACATTTGATTATGATAAATAAATGTATATTCGGGATTAACCCATCAATTAGATAGATCTAAAATAAAAAAAAAAAAAAGAAATAAAACGATAAAAATAGATAATAACAATACATACATATCAGCATTTTCTGCCTAGTTTATTTAACTTAAGAGACTCAATAATCTTTCCTTAAAATAAAGTGAAAAAGATGTATGAATTGTTACTTGGATTTACAATTATTCATTACAGACAAACATACGAAAAAATGAGGTGAAAAGAAATACATAATATGTTACATATGTAACTTGATTCTTTGTTAATCAGATTCGGGCAGATATTCAAATTGATATCTTCCGTTATGGATTAACTCCTATCTACCCCCAATTAGATCGAGTAGATGCATCATAAATAAAAAAAGGATCCTACGGGGGACTGGACTAGTTTCGGAGGTGCTAGACTATCTTGTATAAGGCGAAAGTCAAACAGATCTAGAGTAAACGATTGTTCCTACCTATTTTTTTTTATTTGACTCTAAAATTTAGTACCCTAAACCCTAAATAGGTCTTAAGTTTCTTAAGACCATTAATTCAATTCCATTAGTGCCAAAAACACAAGACCTTCGTGTTTATAATTCAGAAATCCACAGAAAAAAAATACTCGGGTTTCACAAACCATTTAAGAGATAGAGAATAATAGAGGCTTTCGCATTTCTGAAATGCATCATTATAAGAAAATAATAAAGAACAATCACATTCGATCTATATTTAGACTCTTAAGCATAAGGTTGTTTAAAACGGCAATCTATAGTCTGATATCGAATATTTTTCCATATATCTTATAATATACTATTATTATATATAATAATAATACGCATACTCTGGGACGGAAGGATTCGAACCTCCGAATAGCGGGACCAAAACCCGTTGCCTTACCACTTGGCCACGCCCCATTTATATTCAACACTAATAAACACTAATATTGGTAGTGCTTAGTCGTCAATTCCAGTACAAATATTTATAGAATAAATTAGATTGTTGCTCAGATTTTGATACGTTTATAGATCCAATTAAACTCAATTTATTGATCATTACATATAATTCCATTAAGATATTGTATGAAAGTAGGATTTCTTCTATTCTCGTTTTATTTGAGAATTGAAGGATTTTTGATTGGCTGAGTTCAAATCAAAGAAAGGTTTTTTGACCTACTTTATGTTATTAATTTTTCCCTTATCCCTTATATCATAGCAATAATAGGGGATTAATAACTCAATCAAATCAAAAGAAATACAATTATCTTCAAGAACAAAGAAAAAAAAATTGTTATGCTTAATATCTTAAGTTTCATCGGTATCTGTCTTAATTCTTTCCTTTATTCAAGTAGTTTTTTCGTCGCCAAATTGCCCGAGGCCTACGCTTTTTTGAATCCAATAGTAGATGTTATGCCAGTAATACCTCTATTCTTTTTTCTATTAGCTTTTGTTTGGCAAGCTGCTGTAAGCTTTCGATAATATTTTTAATACTGTCCGAGACAAATTCATGATTTACTAGAAAAAAAAAAAAAAAGATTCTAACTAGTTATAAGATCAGATAAGTTGTACATACAGTCTGAAGCTTTAAGTTGAATCCAATATTGAAATTATTCTATAGCTATGATAAATCTGGATCACTCTCATTTTCTTATTCTTACTTTTTTCCTTTGAACGACCCTCTTCGAGTCCCCCACAATATAGAATTGTGGGTATGAAATCCAATTTTGAGTAATCAAGGACTCAACTCTTAAAATTTTTTCCTATTTATAGAAATAACTTCACTGCATTTCTTGGTGTCAAACCAGATTAAAATAGAGAATCTATTCTCTTAAAAAAAAAATGATCTTGGAGATTGTGTAATGCTTACTCTCAAACTATTTGTTTATACAGTAGTAATATTCTTTGTTTCTCTCTCTTCATTTTCGGATTCCTATCTAATGACCCGGGACGTAATCCGGGGCGTGAAGAATAACAAAATCAGATTTTTTTTCCTTGCTTGATTTTGAAATGTTCTTAACATTTTATCTATTCCACATCTTTCCTCAACTATAAAAAAATACCAAGTAATTGACAGAAACGGAAAGAGAGGGATTCGAACCCTCGGTACAAAAAAATCGTACAACGGATTAGCAATCCGACGCTTTAGTCCACTCAGCCATCTCTCCCCAAATTGAAAAAGGATAATTACTATGATACATTGTATAAAAAATAGAAAATAAAGGCTTGAAAAAAGCCCTTCTTTATCTCTCTTTATTATCTTTATCTACCCCTTTATAGATATATAATTTCATTATATTGATATAGATAATTATCTAGATATATCGATGGATATCTATCAAATCGATAAAAACTTTTTTTTATTAGGAATTCCATTTAGATAAATTAGATTTCATTAGATAAGGGCTCAAAAGAAGAGATATCTTCAATCCTAATATATAAATAATACCAATATATTAAAGATTCATAAAAATATTTATAAATAAAAAGAAAGTACCTTTTTTAGTTTATTTCATCCGAAAAGCCCTTTTCTTTTTATTTTTAGTTCCACGGCCTGGCCTGGTCAGTACCTAGCCGGGCTTTTTTTGTTCCAATAAATCGTAGATCAAATTATTTATTTGATTTGAAAATGTTTTTGAAAAAAAAAAAAATAGAAACAACAAGAATCCTAAGAAGATTTATTATTTCAATTCCTATGATACAGAAAAAGATGATATAGAATCAAGGTTCGATTTCTTATTATTATTTTTTAGTACTTTACTAGAATAAAAAACTTGTTAATTAGTTAATTAAAACGAGTCCTCTTTTCCTAATCTCATTAGTGGCCCTGATGAAAATACGTCAACGCTCAAATTTTCATGATTATTTTCTGATCCGATCTTTTTATTACTTATTAATACGACTTATTTTCGTCTTCGACAAAAGGTCCATTTATATACAATAATTGCATTGTAGCGGATATAGTTTAGTGGTAAAAGTGCGATTCGTTCTATTAATCCCTTAATAGTTAAGGGATCCTTCGGGTTGATTAATATTCCGATCAAAAACTTTATTTCTTAAAAGGATTTAATCCTTTACCTCTCGATGAAAGATTCGAGGAAAAATAAAAATTCTCGTGATTTGTATCCAAAAATATGTTCTAAATTGAAAAAATTGGATCATGAAATTACGAAACATAATTTTATTGAATTGGATCAATACTTCCAATTGAAGGAATAAGGGATCCATGGATAAAGGTGGAATTTTTTCTAATCGTAACTAAATCTTCAATTTTTTCTTTGTATAAGGGAGATTGAAGCAAAACAAAATAGCTATTAAACAATGTCTTTGGTTTACTAGAGACGTCGACATCGTTTTTTTAGCTCGGCGGAAACAAAATACTTTTCCTAAGGATTATATTAAATAGAAATAGGGAACGAAATAAATAACTGGAAAGATTGTTATAATCTCCTCTTGTATAGGGATCATCTATAAAGCGGGTCCTTTTGAATGCATTCAGACGGAAAGGCTGACATAGATGTTATGGATGGTATTTTTTTTTGTTTACATCTTATAAATTTAGGAATTTATCCATCTTCCATAAAGGAGCCGAATGAAACCAAAGTTTCACGTTCGGTTTTGAATTAGAGACGTTCAGTTCAAAATGATGAATCAACGTCGACTATAACCCCTAGCCTTCCAAGCTAACGATGCGGGTTCGATTCCCGCTATCCGCTTATCTTATCTTATAATATTCTTATCTTATAATTTATATATATTATAAATAGAAATTAATTAATAATGGAATTACTCAAATAAAAATTTTCAATTTACTTAATTTTAACTAAATTTTAACTAATGTATTAGTTAATGTAATGCATCATTGAATTCAATATGCAATTTCCGGAATTCTCACACATTTTTTTTACGAACAAGAGAGGTGAAAATACGAAAAAAAAAATTGGAATCAAAAGCGTCCATTGTCTAATGGATAGGACATAGGTCTTCTAAACCTTTGGTATAGGTTCAAATCCTATTGGACGCAATTTTTTTTCATATATTTTTTTTTAGTTTTAAATTTTCTATATCATGTCAAGAAAGGAAAGATTTTGAATGATTTGAATAAGAGACGCTTATTTATTAATAGTAATTTATAAATTAGTTTTAATATTAATTGTAACTCTAGTTTTAGATTTATTATATAAATAAACTAATAATTCAATTCTGTTTTATTTGAAGATAAGATATTAGTAGAAAGGATATTCAAATTCCAAATATTAAGATATTTATGATATTCTAAATATATTATTAGAAATATAATCTAATTTTAACTTTAACTATATTTATAAAAAAATTTCTTAATTGTATTTACATTTCATTTTAATATTGATATATATT
>NW_026123722.1:17500-20000 GCF_025177605.1 Cucumis melo | reverse complement strand
TCGATTCAGCATTGGATAAAAAAGAAAAAATGAGGGTGAAATCCTCATTTTTTTAGTTTTTTACAAAAAAATTCTAATATTCTATTAAAATAGAAAATAATAAAAAAGGGGGGGTTCAAATCATTTTATCGACATGAGTGTTCTATATCGAAAAAAAAGCCCAACTATTTGAAACGATTTATGTATTAACTATGTATTAACATAGTAGTAGAAAGAGTACCATGCTACGTCTGGACTTCAAACGTTTTAACCATGTTAATAGTCCCACATTATTGGTTGATAGAGAATCAAAGTTGATTTACCAATGAATCACGAAATGCTATGGTTCTTCAATATGATTTCTTCATTTTGTCAGAAGTAATTCGCGGGATCATGCACCTTTTCGTAGTTATAACTAGAAAAGTACAGTTGGTTGTATCCAACTTATTCTTGAAATAAACAACTCGCACACACTCCCTTTCCAAAAAAAATCAATACACCAAGCACTACGCTTAGATTTATTGGATTTGTTGCTAAAATATCGGTATTAAATCCGAAACTCTCGGCGGATGGCCAGTAACCCAAAGAAATGAAAGAATCGGTTACATTTTTCATATGATCTCCTTTTATAGATAAA
Organism: Cucumis melo; assembly: GCF_025177605.1. Lineage (NCBI taxonomy): Eukaryota > Viridiplantae > Streptophyta > Magnoliopsida > Cucurbitales > Cucurbitaceae > Cucumis > Cucumis melo. Next base: position 19,384 of record NW_026123722.1, on the reverse strand, counting down.
ACTAATTATCTATTTCTTTCTATTTTTTTTTATTTTATTAATTTCCTATTTCTATTCGAAATAGAGTAAAAAATATGTTGTAAGAATCCTAAAAAAAAAGTTCCATTCGAGATTGGACTAAGAAAGGGAAGGAAGAAGGCGAGTCAGTATGCTAATGCCTCATCCTCAAATCAATCCTTCCCATAGGTTATTGTCCCAACGAATAAGTAATTGTAGGAGTGAAAGCTTCGTATAATTCGAAAAAGCAAGAGCAGCAAGTCCAAGTAAATAAAATACGAAAAAAAATACGTAATTTTTTTAGGATTAAACAAAAGGATTCGCAAATAAAAGTGCTAATGCTACAACTAGTCCATAAATTGTTAAAGCTTCCATAAAAGCCAGACTAAGCAATAAAGTACCTCGGATTTTTCCCTCCGCCTCGGGTTGTCTCGCGATCCCTTCTACAGCTTGGCCCGCAGCAGTACCTTGACCAATCCCAGGTCCAATAGAAGCAAGCCCGACGGCCAACCCAGCAGCAATAACGGAAGCGGCAGAAATCAGTGGATTCATGATAAGTTCCTCACACCAAAAGAAAGAAATGGTTAATGATACAATCAACCAATGAATTATAACTTATTATTCCATCACTAAGATTTATCCAACTAAAAATTACGAATTGAAGTAATAATATTATTGAATCGTCCAAACTACTTCAATCTCTCTTTTTTAGTTCCTATCCATCCACGTAGTTTTTGTGAATCCATACGACTTTTGTTCTTCCATTTCTTTTAAAGCATTCTTTGAATTCTTCATTGTTTTTCTTGATTTAATCTCTCTATTCATTCAATATTGAATTCAAAATTACATTACAGCCGAAACAGAAGGACTTCCATTGTAAGCCCTATCTAAATTCACAGTAGTAGGGCGGATTAGATATATCTTTAGTTCCTATATAACTAGTTAATATCTAATATAACATATACATGTGTTTCTTACCTAACGTAAACCAATTATTCATATCTTGGATTCCATCGAATTTGAGAATCATTCTTCGAAATATCCACAAGGGTTGTCTTATAGCAATTCGATTCAATACATCTAGTTGACTCCACTCTCCTCTACTCTACCCTACCCAATCCTTTTTTCTCGTTTTTTGGAAACCCTTTCTTTTTAGAATTATCCCACATGGAGACAATCAATCTAAATGAACGAATTCATTAGTCCAAATCCTTGCATAGAAATATCAATATTTTATTAATCTAAGTTCATGTAATTTTTTTTTGTTCAATCGTTGAGAGGAAAAAGATCTTTTAGATCTCTTTCCTTTTTTTTTAATTCCCGAATATCGTAATCTTTCTAGTCTTACTCCCTAGATAGTATATACCTTCCTTATTTTTTGATTATTTGTATATTTATGTTCCCTAAGTAGATTATCTTGAGCCATGTATACATTGCCTTGGTCTAAGCTAAAAAAAAGAGTATTTAGAAAACTAATCAATGATGACCCTCCATGGATTCGCCTATATAAGCTGCAGCTAAAGTTGCAAAAATAAGAGCTTGAATACCACTTGTAAATAATCCAAGGAACATAACAGGTATAGGAACTACTAAAGGTACTAAAGAAACAAGAACAACAACTACTAATTCATCAGCTAATATATTTCCGAAAAGTCGAAAACTAAGTGATAAGGGTTTTGTGAAATCTTCTAAGATGTTAATGGGTAAAAGGATTGGAGTTGGTTGAATGTATTTACCGAAATAACTTAATCCTTTTTTGCTAAGACCCGCATAAAAATATGCTACTGATGTGAGTAAAGCTAAAGCAACAGTAGTATTTATATCATTTGTGGGTGCGGCTAACTCTCCGTGAGGTAACTGTATGATTTTCCAAGGTAAAAGAGCTCC
>NW_026123722.1:12500-15000 GCF_025177605.1 Cucumis melo | reverse complement strand
GTATTGAAAACGATGTTACTGCATGGATCGGAATTGAAAATCCCCCCGTTTTCATCCATTAAATAATATTTAAGTACTTGAAAAGTCTGTTTTAAATTGTCAAGTTGCAAATATTTAGTTAGGGAGATCGGATTATGAGTTATTAAGTCATAAAATGAATAAAAATTCACAATTTGAGGGGCCGCCCCTAAAGGTCCTAACGAATTCCTAATTGAAATTAGAGGATCCTTTTTACTTGATTCTTTTATGACATTATAATCTTTTACATCGTTGAATAGATCCATTTGCAAACAATTCGATGCTGACAAAATTATCAAAGATTGGCGTTCCTTATTTCTATTGAACAACGTACGAATAGTTCCTTGATTTTGACTCGGAGATTGTGGAACCCTTGTCTTGGAATAAATAGAAAAAAATGGATTGATATTCGTGCGATCTGACTCATTATTAAAGATCAATCCTGAACCTGACGGATCTTTCCTTTTTCTCATATACGCAGTATCGGATTTCCCTAAGTCTATTCGTAGGAAATTTCGAACCAGACCATTTGTACTTACTTCAACAAAGGAAGCGCGCGCGTCTTCGATAGAAGAGCTTTTTTTGTCTCGGTCCCAATTCAACAATAAACAAGTCCGAACTAATTGAATGCTTGTGCCAGAAATTCCCCGAATTGGTTTTCCATTTCCATAAAGTATATAATTGACAACTCTAAGCTCCAGATTATCCCTTTCTTGCAATAGATCCTGTGGGAAAAGTTTTACTAAATTGATACCGTCGGCTAGTTCATATATGATTACAGGTCGAACAAAAACAAAATACTTTTTCTTGGTAGGTGTGATCCACTGGACATAAATCCAATTTTTCGATTTTTTTGATTTCTTAGAATTTTTTTTTACTCTTTCTGGTGGTATCAAGATGCCATTGTGTCGGGATATCTTATCCATCTCTCCAGGAAAATGTATATCTCCAGAAAATATTTTGAGTTCAATCCTTTTTTTTTTTTTCTCCACTCGGACCAATCCACCTACTCGGCTTCTTATACTTAAAGTTAGTCGTGTAGCTACTCCAATGATACTATTGTTCCGTACCATTATGGAAGAAGATTCTGGTAAAATATGCACTTCCTCGGGAATGAAAAAAAATCGATCCACTTTCATTTGCATTTGGTATTTTGGCTTAAAGTCTTTGACTCCTCGATACTCAATCAAATCCTCTTTTTTGAGGATTGAATGCACCCCTATAGTCCCATATTTAGTAATTCCTGAACTATTTCTTCTGTATTGAGGATCATCGAAAAAAGCAAGAATACTATTTCTACGAAAAAGACCATTTATGGGTATTTCAATCGAAATACCGGAAGGGGGTCGTAGTTCTTTTTCTCGTTCTTGAAGTGATTCAAATTGAATGATGAATCCATTTCTTCGCCTCTTTGCCAATAAATCAGAATTACCGTGGAAAATAGCAGGATATGTGAGATTAGATTGACCCGTACATAGGATTGGATTAAGTTCTGAATAATCAGGAATTCCGCTTTCGTTTTTACCAGAGAGATCCGGACCATAAAATTTTTGTCCCACTTTATCATTATTTACTGAAAGGCTAGAAATATATCTTCTTTCGACACAAAGAGAATGAACGTTAATTTGATCTTGATCCTTGTAGAGTGAAAAAGGGACTACACTGCATCCGCACGAACCTCCTGATAATATCCATAAATGACTTGTTTTTGGTAAGAGATGGACATTACTATATGTAAATTCGGGTGCATGGTACACGTCGGTACTCCAATGCATTTCTCCCTCTGAGTCAGAATAAATATGTTTTCGAACTCTCTCTTTTAAATTAAGAGTGTATGTTCCCGCGCGAATCTCAGCAATCACTTGTTCTGATTCTACATATTGATCATTTTGAACTAAAAGTAAACTTTTTGGTGGAATAGTGACGTTATGTATAATATCCTCACTCTCAATAGTTACATACAAGTCTATATAACATAAAAAAGCAGGATGCCCATGGCGTGTACGTGTGGGATGAACCAAATTCTCATTGAATTTGATTTTGCCATTAGAAGAAGCTCGTATATGTTCTGCAGTCCCCCCTGTGAATACTCCGCCGGTATGAAAAGTTCTTAATGTTAGTTGAGTACCCGGTTCTCCCAATAGATTGACCCGCAATAATACCTACGGCTTCTCCCAATTCTACCAGGTCCCCGTGAGTAGGACTTCGTCCATAACATAATCGGCAGATCCAAGATGTACTCCTACAAGTAAAGGGAGTCCGAATAGATATTGGTTGGGTTTGAAAGGTTATGAATCGATTAATAAGTCCAATACCAATATCTTGATTTCGAACACCAATGCATCGCGGGCCCATATATATATCGTCCGCTAATACACGACCAATTAATGTTTGGATAAAAATTCTTTCCGGAATCATCCTATTTCCAGGACTCACTAAAATCCCTCGGATGGTTCCACAATCGGTTCTACGTACAACAATG
>NW_026123722.1:0-5000 GCF_025177605.1 Cucumis melo | reverse complement strand
TATTTAATGATAATGAAAAAAAAATTCTAAAAACAGAATTCCGAACATTTCCTATAAACATCTTATATATATATAAGATATTAGATTTAGATAATAGTAATCGTTTATGTTCTGGGGTTTACATATACTCATAATCGCTATTAAAATTGTCATTAATAAGGATTTTTTTATGGTTATGGAAACGAATCAATACGGATGGATTAGTAATGATTAGTTATCTATCAATTTTTATTTATTTAGGTAAGGTATCCATTTTTGGATTGTTTTCTTATATCATTAGGGAAACCGAATTTGCAATTTCAATCCAAGAATCATTTATGAATTCACAGTCAATAGTTAAAGTTAACGGTTCCCATTTGTCCTGATTTTTTGCTTTTGTGAATGAAAATCCACATTTTTTTTTCAATAGAAAAAGCAAAGTTTTGCGGTTTTTCGTTTTAGATATTGTGTGTTGTAAGATACTATCTATCTAAGAGATAGAGCCAATCCAATATTTTGTATCGTTTTGGCGGCATGGCCGAGCGGTAAGGCGGGGGACTGCAAATCCCTTTTTCCCCAGTTCAAATCCGGGTGTCGCCTCAGCAACAAACAAAAGAATCAAAATACCCTCTTCTGTTTTGCTGATATAACTTTATCATTTTTTTTAGAAGAAAAGCATCTTTAGATTTGCTTGATTCTAAGCATCGTTGGGGTTCTCTAAAATGTTATAAATCCTTGCGTATAGGTTTCGTTTCCAGAATTTAGTAGAGTAATGAAAAATAATCGTTAAATCTTGAGATGATAGCCCTTCGACTACTAATGTAGTGTCTACTCATTGGGTCTTGAATTAGGGAATATAATTTCATTTTTCCTTACGGAAAGGAGGAAGATACTTGATATACGGACTCATGAAAGTATCTGAGTACTCGAGCATTCAATCAATATTATATTGAATGAATAATTGGCTTTTTTTTTTATTTTAATCTTAAAAAAAGAACTTATTTCTTTTCGATAAGCTCTAACCACGCATGTAATAGGCCATCCCATCTTCCGATTGTCTCTATGAAACAATCGGGGGGACAGTAAAGATTAGATCAAATGAGAAAGGAATAATAGTAGGGTTATGTGATAGATACTATCTTGATTCTCTATTTTGAGACTTTTTACTTAATGTAATGAAATGCAGGACAACAAAAGAAAGACTAGGTCTTATTATTCCTACATGTTACTAACATTCTTTTGATACTTCCAAGAGTTTTTCTGCCTCTTTTATTTATTTGTACTGAATTTTTTCGATTATACTAGAAATCATATAATAACTTGGGATAATTCGATTTTTTGTATTGTTTCATCAATGGTGTTGTGCCCGAATCTCTTTTTGACTATGCGCTAGTGATTCCACTATTATTAGTGAATAATAATTATTAGTGAGCAATAATGGAATAATTCTTTTATATTCATAGAGATAGGGGACATAATTCACATGGATATGGTAAGTCTCGCTTGGGCTGCTTTAATGGTAGTCTTTACATTTTCTCTTTCCCTCGTAGTATGGGGAAGAAGTGGACTCTAGAAGTACTACTAATTGAAAAATAAAACTGTATTGTTTTTGGTTTATTTTATAGATCGTTCTGCAAAACTTTTTTTCTTTTATTTTGAAAAGTAAAAAAAAAAAGAGTTCGGATTATAAGTTTTTAAGTGGATCCATACTTTCAACACGAAAGAACATAGACATAGTGGTTGTCCAATGAGATACTACGCATAATAATATACTACCTCATAATAAGATAGTACCTCGGGGTAGCCACCCACATATTACGTGCTTACCACTTCTTTTATTTATTATTATTAGTATTTTAGTTATTTTCAAAATAGGATTTTTTCTTGTTTTAGGGAACTCATTTCATATCATGCTTCAAACGTTAAATAAAAATGGGGTTTGCTAATTCTTTTCGAAATCCGAAGATAAAAAGTTCCCATGGAACCGAACTCCTGGATCATCTGTCAACTGCTCAATCAATTACTTCTTTCGAATGCTAAAAAAAAATTAGTGGCCTTTCGATTATTTGATTTCAGATTCATTCTAATCAACATGAATTATGAAGCAAAGAAATAGAATTGGGCCACTATGTATATTAGATTAATATTACATATATGTAATTGATATGATATCTATATATAAATAGAAAGATATATATTGTATATTCATCTATATTCAAATTGATCGATATTCAACCTCTATTTTTATAGAGTACAATTTTATATTTATACACTTCAATAACAATAATAGATAGTATGGTAGAAGGATTCATATATTTCTTTCTACCATACTATCGGATCTTATCGAATACTTCTCTCGTAGAATACTGATAATTCTAGTCCGCCAATTTCATTTAAGACGCGAAATTTTAATGCTTTTCATTTTTCTTATCTTCAATCATTGATAAGAACTAAAACGTCAAGGTTAATTCAAATTAATCACTTTGACTGATTGTTTTTACGTATATTATAAGTAAAAAGGCGGTCGGAACTAGAATGAACAGTGCAGTAGCAATAAATGCGAGAATATTTACTTCCATAATATCATCGTTTCATTTTTTATTCGCAATAACTCGGGATTTAATCCCATAGAGATGATAAATGTTTCGCTTGTAAATTCAAGGGGATGCGTTGCATCTCGATGATATCGAATCGTATTAAAATATCATGAATAACAATATCGGAGCTATCAAATCGATTCATCGTCGAGAATTGAATAGTATAACATAGGAAGATCTTTTATCCATACCGAATTTAAACAAAATGGGATTCCTGATGCAATCAAGAATTTCGTTACTTTTTTTTATTTATAATTTTTTGCATTCTTTCTTTTCTATAATCTACTGCCCTCTTATTCAATGCAATCATCTGATGAAGTCTCATCAGACTACCTTTACCCTTACATTGTTTATAAACAAACTCAAGCAAAGAATAGCAGCGAAATTCAAAAAAGGAAAAGGAGGTAGGTTCGAACTAAACTCCTTCCTTTTTTTGTACTTATAAAATCTTCTTAAAAAAAAGAAATAAAAACGAAACTTAAACTTTCAAAAATTCTTAATTACCTCACTAAGAGAGATAGATGGGATCCTTGTTTGTATTAATATCCTCTTTCCTTGAATTAGTAGTGGGACGTATATATCAAAAGTTAAGTGTTAAATTTTAATAAGATAGATTATTTCAAATTCAAATTAGTAATTGAATTTACTAATTGAGGTTACAAAAAATCGGAGCCAGAACGGATATATTTTGCTTTCAGACGAAAAATTAGATCAAAGTTTACTATGTAAACTTTATTTTGTATCGTCCAAATTCCCTTTATGTATGTGCTTTCCGGAAACGTATAGTACTCTATTTCATTAGAAAAATCGGGCGTAATCAACTAGACCCAGTACGCCTTCGAATCCTGAATATGATGCTACCAATAATTGTGGTAATTCACATATGGCACATATGTCTTTCTCCCATCAATTAGTACTCGTTGAAGAAATCAAAATTCCCATATTTTTTTGTTGAAAAATGTGGAAAAAAAATAAGAGAGATCCCGTTTGGAATAAAATTCAGTTATGTTATTTGTTCTCTCTTTCACAGGAAAGGAAGAGATTAATTGATGTATTTTTTTTTTATTGGATTTGGATCCATCGGGACTGACGGGACTCGAACCCGCAGCTTCCGCCTTGACAGGGCGGTGCTCTGACCAATTGAACTACAATCCCAGGGAAATAAAGTGTACAACATATGTTGTTGATTTAATTTCCTTCAAACCTTTCTATGTAGATTTTTGATTCGAATTGTCATATTCTACCAGACAGAGACGCGAGTAATAAAGTAATAGATTGATATGCGCGGAGACATGGACTTTAGTGTGAGAAGCATGGATTAATATTTATTTTTTCGTTATTGTAAAATTGATTGATTATCAATCTGTCAATGAATAAAAAAAGAGTTTTTTTTTTTATTCTTTCATATCAAGTCAAGTATTTCTGTAGAAGGACAAATAGGTTATATCATTTTATGGTGGATACGCGATATATTGGGCCGAGCTGGATTTGAACCAGCGTAGACATATTGCCAACGAATTTACAGTCCGTCCCCATTAACCGCTCGGGCATCGACCCGGGAAGAATCAATTCCAAGCTTGTTGATAATCCATGATCAACTTCCTTTCGTAGTACCCTACCCCCAGGGGAAGTCGAATCCCCGCTGCCTCCTTGAAAGAGAGATGTCCTGGACCACTAGACGATGGGGGCATACTTGCCCGACTGCCATCATACTATGATCATAGTATGAATAGTTTTTTTGAAATTGTCAATATAAAATAAATATAATGGACTAATATGATGCAATTCGACGTATTTTTCTTTCTTTCATTATTCCATCGAAATTTTTTTATTTGTGATTTCTATTTATGAATCGTTCATTCTAATCACCATTCCCCATATAATTCTATATAGAAATTATTTTATTTTAAATTGCATTTTTTTTTATTTATTTCATTTAAATAATATACATAAATTTGCAAATTGGAATATATAGTTATATTACTTATATTATAGAATATCAAATGAAAATAGTGATTAGTAGTGATTAGAGGAAACCTCTAAAATAAACAAAAATAATAAATATTAGAAAAAAAAATATTCTTTTTTTATTTTATTCTTTTTTTATTTAAATAATACGAAGGCTAGTACCCTTCGGGAATTGGTCTGCCATATGCTATAAACAGGATTAAACTCCATTTCTCATACTTTCACTCATTGATTCACTCATTGTTAAGATTAGGTTAGGTATATTTCGATCTCACACTAAGCCAAGAAATTAAAAAACGATAAATTTTGAAATCTGGGGATAGGGATCAACAAGTTATTGAAAATTTTTTTCTCGCCAAATAGAATTGCTTTATCAATGATTCGGTGAATGTATCTATGTTCAATTCGTGTGTGTACATGTATGAATCAAATTCATTTCGTTAGGATGGGGCTCAT